>NW_005179169.1:4307-96992 GCF_000350225.1 Chondrus crispus
AATCCCAGCATATGTAATACAAGAAACAGGTATTCGCCACGCATCTGATCAATAAAAAGCACGGCGCACAGATCAGCTCTGACTTTGAAGACGAGAAATTGGGAAACACAAGCCCAGGACAATCGCATTATAGCACTTTCTTCGTCAAGACAAAGCGTTTAGAAATGTTTTGTTTGACCCAGAGTAGAGGAAACTGCCACTAGCTTGGCCTGATTTGAACTAGCGTCGGCGCCTTCCGTTTGCTCGGTACTAGAAGATGATTGCATGTCACCATTGTGCTGTGCATAGCCCTGTGAATCCTCTTTCGCTTCGCTGCTGGCGATAAATTCAACAAGAACGTCGATCGTGGAGGCTTTTCCAACGTTTGGGTAGCCACACGTCCCCACGACGAGCCTTTGATTCGGTTGTGTGATTGGGGCCTTGTGCTCAAAACTCTGCAACTTTTCAATGAGGTCGTGAACACCAACGACTCCAGAGTCGCTTACAGGTTCATTTACGCTAGCTTTGAATGCGAAAAAGAAGATAACATTCATGCTCTGAGCCTTGAAGTAGGCTTCCCAGCGATCGATCAGTTGGTTGAGAAAAGATCAGACTTGTTAAGGACGAGCAGATGTGAACGGCCCATCTCGATAGTTACATACCGGTACATATCCTCGCAGTAATACAAAAGCGGGTTTCTCGCATCCACAATCTGTACAACCACGTCTGAGCACTCGACGACACGCCAAACCTGTCTCCAAACTTCAATGTTCTTTTCAAATAGAGTCATCACGGGGCCAGAGACGGATGAAGAGGGCCGCCTGTTTTCTTCCTCAAGTGTGGCGATTTTTCTCCTCCACCTCAAAAACATGTCCATTTCTTTTGCCAACTGAGTTGAAGTCGTAGTTGAGTCCTAAGGAGGCCTAAGTCGTATTATTAATACTGTTTTGTTGAGGAGATTCCGTTTCTGCGCATTGTGACTCGCTGTAATAATATGGATTCTTCCGGTTCGGTCTTTACCCCGTCACAGAAGGGGTGTCCACGGCAGCGGTAAAATTACAACACCACCAACCTCTCTGCGAGGGCGGCGGTTATGACTCCGGTAAACGGGCGAGTGGAATTGCGACCCCGGAGGGGATAGGGCTCAATGGGCATACGCTTCCACCAGGCGGTGGAACGGCCAAACTGGGGAGCGTGAGCTTCCGGCCCTCAAGAATAACCCGCACGGGACGACCTGCCTCTTTTTCCTCAGTTCTCGCCAAAGGGGGTCGCTGCCCCCATTTACTCTGGGGGCGTACTGCCTCGGCGCCTAAGTAGGTCGACCTCCGGCGGCCGGGCAGTACAGTAGTGATCCACTTCTACTTTGGATCACTACAGTGGAGTACCTCTACTGTACTTCATCGGGGAGTAATCTGCACAGCGGCACACGTGGCTATGCTCCTGCAACTGTACTCGCAGGCAGAGCGCGCACCACGTGTGCTAGCTGGGACTGCCCCGGCTGACACTCCTATTACACTAATTTCTACGCCCCCACAGTAGGAGCTTCTAGTCTACTCTACCCTATCGGGACGTTATACGTACGGCGGTACACGTGTCCATTCCGCCGCCACCTGTCACCCGTGGCGGTACGTGCACCCCGTGTACAAGCTGAGTTATCCCCTGCCTTTCCAGTATTGTCTGATCACCCCTACGGGATCTCCCTCCGGGTTGTTACGTTTACCAACACCGGTCGGTACCCGTTCTCCCACACTCGCCGATGCGGTGTTTTGGTGAAGCGGAGTCATCACAACAGTCTAAAGTGCAAGGGGTTGTGGATATCGCTCTGCAATAAAATCTTCATTGGCCATGGTCGCGTTGAGTATGAACTCTTCCAATTCAGTGGCATCGAGCACAGTAGAGAAGATGAGACAGCAGGAAGACCGGGGGTGGCCGTGAGATGGACGATCTTGGCATTGAGGAGCGCCCGAAGCGGGGGTCACGAGAGGAAGAAGAATTTGATCGGCAGCGTTAGGGCGAGGAGGTGCAGGAGCGGGAGGTCTGGGAGGGCGGCGGTGGCGGCGAACGCGGCGGGAGGGGAGGACGGCGGGGAAAAGGCAGCCAGCAGAAGCAGCAGGGTGGCAAGAAGTGTCGGAGCGACGGCGAGGAAGCGCCAGTCGGGTGCCGCCGAGTAGCAAACTGTTCAGAAACAACTTCAGAAATGTTGCACTATCGCACTGGAAGGAACGGGACGCATTAGTTCCCGTGTCTTAACAACTTCCACCATCCTTTCTCTCTTCCATGAAACAGAGGAAGAACGATATTACGCTCCATTATCTTGTTCTTTTAAAATATTACGCATATCTTCCTTTGCTTGAGCGTACCAATCCTCACTCTGGACTGCAACACGATCGAATGTTTCAATACTTGGAATTGGTTTTGGAATCCCCTCCTCATCTATGAAAAAATTATGGAGCTTCATCGCAATAAGGACAATATGGATATTAGTCTCGACAGTGAAGGATAAATCTTGGAGAATTCTCCATTTTGCCATCAGCATTCTAAATGCTTGTTCCACATGCATTCGCAAGGAAGAATGCAAAAAATTAAATGGGTCCTACCAATCTGTTGCCTGTGATGCTGGATATGGCGTTATTAAAGACTCTGTGCAGATATATGCTTCATCTCCAGCAACCCAAAACGCGTAGTGTAGTAGACCAGCCATAAAATATTCTCCCAAACTTAAAACCGCGTGCGCTATGGAGTCGTGCGTGTTTCCTACGCATCTTGACGAAAAACACAAAACCGATAGTTTGAATCAACAATTGCTTGCACTGGGATAGCGTAGTAATGTTTCCAGCACCAATCTGCCGCGGGATTCAGATCAGTTTCGGGCTTTCTAATCTTGATGGCAATGCTATCTAGGGCTCCCACGCAGCAGGAAAGGGGGCTTCCTGGCTTTCGAGATACTGTAAAGGCCTCTGCAGATTGTCTTAATGCCGTCTCATCCTTTGGAAGGCCTGGTAAACATAAAACCGACATAATAGCGTGACAAGTGTCCTTAAAGACCTGGTAAAGGGTGCTCTTGGGTGTGTTGTATACAGATATTATATCCAAGTAACTGGATCCGGCCAACAGCCTCAAAGTTACCGCAAGACGTACTGCGGGACTGACTATTTCCCTTCCTACTCTTTTAGACATTTCTCTATTTCGTTCCAGATGCGGCTTTAACATCTTGAGCAGCTTGTAGAATGAGTCTCTCGACATTCGGAAACAACGGCGAAAAAATGTTTCATCATAATACTTCGTCACCTCTTCAAACGATTTTCTTTCTCCAAATGTGGGAGAATTAGCAACTGTATGGTACTTAGTTTTGCGAGAGTGACAGGAAAAATGTTGCGTCAGTGTAGCAATGATTGATACGACACGTGCAACCAAAACTATTTTCTTCTTCTTTTGCAGCTTCGCGCGGAGCAGAAAGTGAGATGACATAGTTAAGTGATCGGAAACGTATGACTCAGAGGGAGGGAAGGCCAAAACAGAATGCTGTACAAAATTATTATCCTACATGATAGAATGGATTGCAATGGGCATGATTGTATCGTCTGTTAGACGACGATAGACCTTCCTTTGATCTCGAACAGATCACGGCCGTCCGCCC
This sequence comes from Chondrus crispus, assembly GCF_000350225.1. Taxonomy (NCBI): domain Eukaryota; phylum Rhodophyta; class Florideophyceae; order Gigartinales; family Gigartinaceae; genus Chondrus; species Chondrus crispus. Next base: position 7,924 of record NW_005179169.1, read on the forward strand.
TGATCCGAATTCAACATAGCACTGCTCGGTAGATTGTTATTAACACTGTAAAGAGACCTCTTGCGAACCAATGTTTCCTACAGCACGGAAAGTCCTTTCGCAGAAAATTACGTCACATCTTGCACCGACCGCTTAGATATCCCGCGACGCAAATGGTTGTGATAGCGTGCAGAAGCTGAAAGAGAAGGATGATTGCACTAATCCATCATGGAAGACCGAGAGTGGGTTTAGGTATGAGGGAATGCGAGGTGTGGATGAAGATAGGGGGGATAGTTGCTGAAATATCAAGGGGAGACTTGACCTCGTGTTGAACCACAGGGAAGGAAGAGGTTTTCTTGGTACTGTACTTTCAAGGTTTTGTTACGAGATAGACCTGAGATGAGTATCGTCCTGGCCATGTGGATCCGGATCCGGATGGGCGAGCTGTGACTTCTACTACTTACAGTAGAAAGCGCACAGTGTCAAATACATTTTTTGAATATTCTAAGAAAATCGGTATGATAGCGGTGGTGTCGGGCAAGAAATTCGCTCTGTTAAGACCGGGGGTGAGTACGACGGTGTGAGGGTGAGTATGATGGGACTGTACTGTATTTGGTTCTCACTGGTGGGAATGCCTTTTTCGAACTATCAAATAACCAAATACCCAAACAACCAAATTTCAGGGAGCCAACCAAATGCCAGAAAAAGCATGCCAAGTGTTGTTATTTGATAATTTGATCACGTACCGGTGGGGATGCTCTAAGAGCATCACAACCGGTAGGTGATCAAATGACCAAAACAAGAACATTTGGCACGTTTAAGAGAACCTATAATATTCACGCAGCCAGTCACGGGGAGCGGAGTGTTCAGACCTACGGCGCCAATGATGAGCGGGTTTGTGGAAAACGCTTTCTCTGAGCCATAAAACACAGAAAAAGACAAAGCCTCGCCGATGCGCGGAGATGATGCGCTTTCCGTTCCGCCGTTTTCGACACATCCCCTTGCCTCGATCCGTCTCTCCTGATCTCCGCCCGTTCACGTCCACCACCTCTGCTGCCATGAAGTTTAACACGCTCGGCACCTCCGGCCTCTCCGTCTCCGACGTGTGCCTTGGCACAATGACATGGGGCGTGCAGAACACGGAGGCGGAGGCTCACGAACAGCTGGACTATGCCCTCGCCAAAGGTGTCAACTTTCTTGATACGGCAGAACTTTATCCAGTTCCGTCCTCGGCACCAAAATGGGTTCCGGGCAAGTCCGAGGAGTACATTGGCACCTACTTGGCCACCCGTCCCGGTCTGCGTGAAAAGATTGTCATCGCCACAAAATGTATGGGATTCGCGCCAAAGTCCATCGTCGTGGAAAACCGCAAGGAGGGTGCTGAATTGGACAAGAAGGACGGGATGCCCAGTAGGCTTGATAAAAAGAGCATCAGGGAGGCTTGTGAGGCTAGCTTGAGGAGGATGCAGACAGATTATATTGACTTGTATCAGCTCCACTGGCCAGATCGTTATGTCCCGCTATTCGGCACGCGCAGCTACAATCCCGATCAAGAACGACCCGGCTCCGTGCCCATCCGCGAGACGCTCGAGGGCCTCAAAGAGCTGCTGGATGAGGGCAAGATCAAGGCTTATGGCTTGTCCAACGAGACTACCTTTGGCGTGTGTGAGTTTGTCCGCCTCGCCGATGAGCTCGGCATGCCACGCCCGGCGACCATCCAGAACGCCTTCTGTCTACTCAATCGCTCATTCGAAGCAGAGCTTGCCGAGGCGTGTTCGCCATCAAACTTTAACATCGGTCTGCTGCCGTGGTCCGTGCTGGCGGGGGGCGTGCTCACCGGGAAGTACAACGGCAAGCTAGACGATAACTTTGAGCCGATGGACAACAGCTTGGAGAGAGCTAGATTTGTCTTATTTAAAAGCTTTCAAGGCCATTTTGTCTCGAAGCAGACGTTAGGGGTCGCGGAGCAGTACATGCAGATCGCCAAGAGCAAAGGCATGTCCGTGGCTACGCTGGCCCAAGCGTTTTGTAAGACTAGATGGTATATCCCGTCCACTATCATCGGTGCGACAACGATCGCACAGCTCAAGGAGAATATCGAGGCGTTTGATGTCGAACTTGACAAGGAGTCGCTTGATGCCATCGACCAGGTGCACAGGGCGTGCAAGGACCCTTGCCTTGATCTATGATGATTGGCAGTGACCGATCACCACCAGCTACTTGCTCTGGGTGCTTCGACAAAGTTTTTTGGACAGTGCGGGCATTTTTAACGCCAGCACGGTCCACCAAACCGTAGCAAATTTCCCCGGAATCACACTCGGGCTAATTGGGAGAGCTAATTAGTAGAGCTGTTAGGGTGTTAGATGTAGTAAGTTTGCAGGGCGAGAGAAAATCGATCTAGCAATTTTCAAACCTGATGCAATTCTCCCGAAGATTTAAATAGATGCCTGTTGTTCATCGCAGCAGCCTTGGTCTTTGCGTATTTTGTTCTTGCCCGACAGTGTTCATAATAGTGGATTTCTCGGACATCTCACTACACCTGCACTGCCGTTCATCTACATAAAACGGAGCAGCGCCAACGGAGGTCGATGTTCCTGGGCATGCAACACGGAGCAGAGATTGTTTGTCAGCAATTATCAGTTTTTTGAACACTTCAGTAGATCAAATCCAGTCCGGGTAGCCATATGGATGGAAACAGACGGATGTCGCCAATTCCGTGGCACAGAACTGCAGTACGACGATGACCGACTCCGAGATTGAATCTTTATGCCTGAAATAATGCAAGCACGCGAAAATACACAATTCTACAAAACTTTGCATTCCCATAGCCCGAGTGGTGTCTGACGGCTCTTCTCCAGGCTCAGTTTTATATGGCAGTGGAACGAAAGGGTATCTATAGTAAAGAAAAGAAGATAGTTACTCTAGCTCCACCAAAGCCACAATCCTTCCTCGGCAACCTGGCTAACCCGGCTAAAGCCTTGCAGCATGAGTCTGCGTTATGGGGAAACAGTCGAAGCGGGCCCTCCAACTCGCCTCTGCGGCTGGTTTGAACGCCATTTGACGTTTTGGGGCGTTCACCGCTGGCTCGAGCTTAACGGGTCCACTCTAACTTATCGCCACCGTGAACATGGCCCAGTAGTCTGGATTTGCGACCTACGCGAGACGCAGTTCTTCGCGGGCAGTAATCCTTGTGAACTTGTGCTATGCCGAAATGGGATAGAGCCCTTGAGTCTCTTCGCCCCTACTTTGAAGGACCTCAAGATTTGGTTTGCTCAGATGAAGAAAGTATCAGATGTGAGTTGACAATATCGCGATGCAAGTACTATTTATTTGCCTTTCGTTTTATCTTCAATTCTTTACTTACAAGCTGCTCTTTGGTCTTTCTTTTTGTCCACCTTATCTGTTTTTCTTCGGATTGCACCTGCAGGGAGTGCATGACTTTTACCATTTTTCTGCGAAGGCTGGGCGCACCCGCTATGGCGTTATACACCTCGGCTGCGACAAGAAAGACCAGGAAGATGTTGCTATTTACACAGTAGAAAAAGGATATCTTCCGTTGCAAAAGGTTTTGATATTGGCAAAGCGTGATCTGGCCATCGTAGAGGCGACGCAAACCCATGACTCTATAGTCCGCGTAGTCGACCTCTTTGAATCGAGCATGCGATTCTACATTGTCACGGAACTCATCAACGGAGGCACCCTTTCAAGCTTTTTGGCCCAACCGTTGCCAGAGGCCATTGTCATTGACATGATGGCGGACATTCTTCAGGGACTGCAGCACTTGCATTCGCGAGAAATCGTCCACGGGAATCTAGACCCTGAAAGCATCGTTTGCTTGAGCCGGCGACTTCCATGCCGAGTGAAGATAGTTGCGTACGGAAACGCGGCGGCCAGGCGCGATGTAAGACTCCTCGGGGGTGCATCTTTAAAAAATTGGCAGCAACTCGCTCCAGAAGTAGTGTGCTTTCAGAGGCGCACTACTGCGTCAGATGTGTTCGCTGCTGGGAGTTTGATGTATCGCATGCTGTCCGGGATGAATCCGTTCAAGGCAAACAACGAAGCGGCGTATCTAGCCTGTGTATCGAGGGGGATTTCGGTTGAGGATAACGTGTGGGATGGGATCAGCAATGAGGCGAAGAGTCTAGTGCATCGGATGTTGGACGATGATGCGAGCGTTAGACCGAGCGCGAGTGATTGCTTGAATTCTGCCTGGTTTCGAGATAGCATTGGGGATGCAGACCCCGCGGAATCAAGGGATGAGATCTTGCGGATGCAGTCAGATCCGAAAACAGTCATCATGGATTTCGAGCAAGGGAGGTCGTTTGGAGGGCATGCTATTAGTAGAAACAAGAAGGTAGATACCTACAGCTTATCGTATGGGAATTAGTTTGTGGTAAGGCTTGTGGTGCCTCCATTCTATATAGCTGATTTATCCAGGGCATCTCCACCTTTTCGCTAGATCGTTTCTCTCGATGCTGTCAAGCATACGTTGATGCAGTTCTGTCTCGGACAGTGGTTCAGTTGTTTTGCAGAGAAAAAAGGTGTCTCCATTTGGTTGAAAGGGAAGGGAAACGCTTTATAAGAGAAGGGTTGTGAAGGGAATGCCAGTTGTGGAGAAAGAAGATCTAGCATTGCTGCTGTCGTTACAGAGGTGGTGGTGGGCACATCAAGAATGCAGAATGAAAATGGTAGTCGAAGCTGCAGAGAGAGTAGTGATGAGGTGAAATAGTTTGTTTCGTGGTGTGGGACGACTGGAGACGACTAAAGTGCGAGGAGCGGGCTGTGGTTGTGTTTTCTGCAAACCTTGGCGTTACCCGAAGGTGAAGTCAAGCAATTGTGATGGTAGCCACTTCTGGCCTCGATGCTGTACAGGACTCACAGTACCCTTCTCACCGGCTTAATTTGGGCCACTTCCAAATCACGAGCATCTAGTGTCTAGGTGACAAATGACCTCATATGAGGTCACTTTTCAACTTATTTTTCTCGACTTGTGCTAGCTCAACAAGATGGAAAAAAGAGACTCTCGACACGGCAGTTGACTTCTGCGTTGTGGAAGGGTGGAGTTTGGTGAGATCTGCACGTCTTTTCCAGCCATTTTTAAAATGCCCAAAAAGGAGCCTTTTTTGACCAATCTCAAAACGTTTTATGTTGATATCTTCGAAACCAAAACGCCTGTTTAAAAAGTCAACTCATCATTGATAGTTCATTAGATTCTTAGTCTCTCTGTGCATTGACAACCGCCATCCCAATGTTTTGCAAGATGTTATTGCCGAGCGCGTATACGTTAAAGAAATGGTGTCCAAACTGAATGTTTTAAAGTTTCGATTTAATTTATATATTTTTGCAAAAAAAAGCTGGCCTCATATGAGGCCATGACTGACCTCATATGAGGTCAAATTGCTTTTCGTCTAGACACTAGCCCTCCCCGCCTTCCCAAAATCCCCCCAGTCCATCTCACCAACTCATACCGCGCACTCCGACAGAGAAGCCCTCCCTCCTCCTCTGTAAGCGACGTTCGGCTCGGTGGTGGCAGTATGCCACCGTCAATGAGAGCGCAAACTCTCACACACAAGAAAAGAATCACGAAAAGAAGAGAGGAGGGTGCTCGCCGCGCCAAGCTTCTTTCGTTAATCCAAAGAGGTGAAAGCGCACGCAAAGCATCCCGAGACACAGGCGTGTCCCGCACAACAGCCACGCGAATAAAAAAGGCCTACGAAAGCTCAGAGACGGACGAGCTAAAAAAATGCTAGATCCAGAAGGCAATCATGCTGGCCGCACGACAGTGTTGTCGGCAGACGAGGAACGCCTTTTAGTCAACAGAACGCTTCATGCCGCGCGGCGTGGATTTGCTGTTGATAATGCTGTTATGAGCACAGTGCACGCCAAAATAGCTCCGGCAGACACAAAGCATATTCTCTAACCCTGTCATCAATTCTTCAATCGATCATTCCAGCGCACAGTTAGGGAAAAACAAGACCATCTTCTGTCTCTGAGCCATTTGTCGTGGGCAAATACTGCGTACAAGATCACACTGGACGTGGCCGGATACCAGTCCATTTCGCCGGAGGATGCCAGGTCCTCATTCATAAAATGTGGCTTGTGGCCTATGAACTATCGTTTTGTCCATTTCGCGACATTTTAAGGGTCCACAAATGGGTCTACAGGGGAGCATGAGGATGCTCCTTGCAGTGACGAGCGTGTTTTGATGGGGCAAAGAACAAATGTGGCCGCACGGGTCACCAACATGAGACTACAATCTAAAATTCATGCGTTAACAGACGGTAGGATACCAGCGTCACAAGCGTTCGCAAAGGTATCCTGTGTCCATCGGTCAGATTATCGAGTTCAAAACGTTCTGATGAGCGAGATACGAGCTCCAAAATGGCGGTTATGAATCGATGAGGACGCAAAAAGGTGGTAAAATGCAAGCGGCCGCAGTGTTGACTTCGAAAGTCTCTCACACCAACTACAACTTTAAATGTGTATCGCATGTGGAAGACGTAAGCTCAAAGGCTTTCGAATGTCGCAGTCGTGCTTTGTCGAGCAATTTGAAATCTGAAAAAGAAAACAGGGCGCCTGTCGAGGGCGATGGCATTGCGCGTAACTTAGAGAGTAGGTTTTGGGCTTCTCTTGATAATGTTCCCCTAAAACAGTGGCCACGGCGATCGGCGGTTGGGTTGCAGGGGAACAAAGGGGGTTCTCGTGGAGATCGGCACGAATCCGCGGCGCGAACGTTGCTCGGCCTGTCGCAACTGAGGTGAAAGTGCCGCGGGGAGGTGGCCCAAAATGAGCCGGATGGCCTGGAGAGCTGCCATCCAAAGATTTTTGGTACCGGGAAACTGGCCAGTACTGGGGTAAAATGACCGATTTTTTGAAAATTCTAAACCGACCCAAATTGAGCCGGTGAGAAGGGTACAGTACCCGGACTGCTGTACTAAATCTGAATTTATCAAACTTGAGTATTGTTTGGTGAGGAGAGGAAGAAACAGCGAATAAACGTGTATGGATGAGGAATTTTAATTGGTAAGGTGCTCTACTTTGAAGAAGAGTTTTTTTTTAAATAGAATTCAGGGTGGGAAGCAAATCGTATCCCTTCTCCTAAACGATTTACTGTACAACACAGATGTACCGTACCTGGCGAGTCTGCAAGCAGCCAATAATCAAGTATTACGCAACACTACCCTTCGCAGGGAAGTGCATGACTCCATACTCATGCAGTATGGAGAGTGATTCCATGTTTCGTTGTGGTATCTTTGTCCTATCGCCATATCTGACTGGAGATTGTGGGGTGAATGCCTTGGAAACTGGTGTTGGAATTATGTAATCCATTTGCCATGTGGTTCCAGCGTGAACTGCCTTCTGCCAACCTTGCCACAGGACGGTGGAAAAACAAGGCGTCGGCAGAACAGAAGGTACGCCCCTTAGCGGGGGATAATGCGGTGTACTGAAGAAGGGACCAAATTCGATGCTGCCTCTGGTCGTCTCAAAGTGCATGGTTTATCCTGGTTTATCTCCATGCTTCGTACGCTACACTCTCTGGAAAAAGAAAAGAGGGAAGTTTGGTTTTAGCGGTGGCCACCAAGCGGCTCGCCACAGAGTGGACATACCGTACACCGTACAGTACATCTGTTCGACGTTGACATGACGTGCATCGGGCAAGGATCGAGCGGCAAGGCGACAAACTACCGTATGTTGACATGTGCAACGTACGGTAGACCAGTCGGGTGCCTCCGTCCCCGTTTCCTGACGTGTTGGCGACCGCGACACGCCATATCGCAAGATTGCAAGATCGCAAGATTGCAAGATCGCAAGCAAGATTTCTGCGTCCGTACGGTACAGCGCATGGGAAATGTGGCTGGGAAAGTGTTTGGCGGCTGCACGCAGGCTTGGTGGACAGGTCATTGGGCGTGACAGATTCTCGTTATTTCCTGGACGTGATAGTTGGATGCAGGCGGGGCCGGCGGGAGGGGAAAAGTGGGAGGGCGGCGAAAGCGGGAAGGCTTTACGTGAGCATCTGATCTAATAAAGGGCGGGGCTGGTTTCAACGTTAGGAAGCGAAAAGGAAGGCGGAAAGTGGTGCCTGATGAGGCCGTTGGCCCGGCGAGGGCACGCGGAAGAAGAGGTTTTAGCACAGGGCGCAAGCGGTATAATTGTTGCGGTGTTACTGTACGTTGGTCTTGACGCACGACTGTAAGTGCACGTGCTTGCCCGGCGATGACGGGGCCCAATGGAACGTTGCCGCTCGGAAACACAGAAGCGCGGGGACGATGATGTGGCCACCTTGCCGGGATCACAAGTTGCGTGGGTCGCCTCGGCATGCAGCCGACGGACATGGAAATTGACGTGGAAGTCGACGTGGAAATCGACGTGGAAATCGAGTGGAAATAAGGTGCGTCGGCCGGTATGCGGCACTTTTTCTGTACGCCATCCGTCCACCCCCGCCATCGGAGCATCCCCATCTGAAGCCGTAGATGCTGTGTACAGACACAGCCTCTGAAACTTGTCCACGTGCCCAATCAATGATGAAGGTAGCAAGGTGGGCGGTGGTACAGTGCGGATTTCGGGCCAACGCTTCAGGCGATGGAGGCGGCACAGTCGTAATTACAGCTGCGGCATGTTTACCCATGCTGCCCCGCGCGGCGGTTTACGGGGGCTGGCGCGTCGTCACCCGCATGAAACATTACAGAGACATGTTCCAAGCGCTTCCAGACCGCAAACGTCACCTCCATCCCCGCCAATGCCGCGCACCGTTCCAAATTCCTACATTTGTACCTCTAGCGCGTCCCTACGTCCGAGCGACTGCCATTCTTCCACGTACCCGTCCATGCCCCTGGAGGTACAGTATCTTCTGTACAGCTCGCATTCCTCAACATTCCCCCGCCCCGTTTCTTCAGTATCCACGGGGCGTGCCATGAGTTCAAACCTTCTCTTTCCCTTCGCCTGCACCCCTCTGCCCACCCGCACTCACACTTCCTTTCCCTCCTCGCTTTCCACCATCACCGCTCTTCCGCCCCCACCCGTTTCCACCAACCCCCCCTTCCCTCCTCGCCACCTACGCCTCACTGCTCTAAACTGAAATCTTCCCACCCCCCTCGTCCCGCCGTTACTTTCTCCTACTTGTTCACCTCGTTCTCCTATCTACTACCTGCTTTTCACCTTCCCGACCCCGCCAACCACCCCGAAAATGTCTTCGACAGACCCTCCTACTCAGATGCGTATCCACGTCGACCCGAGCGGCGATGTCGAGTTCTCAGTGTCCCTCACGGGCTCTGTCGATCCCTCAATCGTCGCCACTATGGTTGCTGCCGTCCGAGCCGGCATCGTCAACGCCCCCCCGCCCCCGCCGAAGCCCCCCGTTCCAGCACCCCGTTCCCCGCCCTCCTCTCTGCACTCCACTGAACCGTCCCTCCTCCGCAACCCACCACTTCATCATCAAGACCCAAACTCGGACCCCGACCAGGACACCGCCACCCCCAACGGCGGATTCGACGAAGTCGAATCCCCCGACTCAACGCCCATGCTTTCAGTCCAGCAGATTGCCGCCCGTCTCGATGCTGCCCACGCTGACGACCATTCTTTCCCACATTCCTCCACCCCGTCTGACTTCACCCGATACGACCATGTCCGCGAGTTTGCCTCCTCACCCTCGCTATGTCTCGCAAGCACACATCACTGTGTCCAGCAGTTCTCTCATCAGCGACCAGCCGTCCAACCATCTCAGCCCCCACCGCTCGCCTGTACCGCCCCAGACGCACAGAAGCAGCAACACCTCAGTTGCTCCTTTCCCGCCAAGCGAAGCATCCATCCTGACCGCAGCGAGTCTAATCAAACACTCTCGTACCCATTTCCCACACGCCCCATCCGCATGCAGTCGCTTCCTGCTGGTTCCAAGTACCAGTCTATCAACGACATCTATTTCGCCGAGCCCAGTTCCTGCATTCAAGTTCACGCCATGCCCCAGCCGAAATCCGTCTCTGCCTTCCCTGCTCGCCCACCCCTTCTCACACCCCCTCAGTCTCGACGGCTCTCAGATGCCCATCACGACGTCACGGCCCACGGGTCGCACCGTTCCACGCCGCGCAGGGATCGCGTCACGGCTGCGGATGTGTATGATAAGGGCGCGAGCTCGCGCTCCCTTCGGAAGCGGAGGTCTTCGGAAGTCGATGTCTCGTGCCCAACCTTCTACGACGGCGAGCACGAGCGCACAGATGCTCCCTTGAGTCGGTATGTACAAATGAGCGAGGGAGAAGAAGACTTTGACGCTTTTGAAAATGTGGAATACGTGCTTACCGAAAGATATCGAGACGACCCGAGGGCATCCGCTGTCGATCCAGACGTAAACACGCCAAAGTCAGGTGCTTGGCGCTTGATTTCTTCCATTGGCAGTCCATTTACAAAACGTAAGACAGATGCAGACGAGGACGTGTACCAGAGTACCTTGGCGATGGGTCAGAGCCGGCTGCAACCCAACAAGGCTGCGGGCAAGGGCCGCCGGCAACTGACATTTTTCGGACTTCGAGGAACGAAGAACGATGACGTGTGGTTAGAGTTTTCTTGCTCACTACCTGTGGAACGGTTGCTTAACGAGGTGGGTAAGATTACAAAGTCGCTCGGATATCAGGTGTGGAGGCGACCAAGCGAGAATAAGTTGCGATGCATTCGACAACTTAACCATCGTCACGAAATGCACATGGTCATTTTCGTCGGGTCTATCCGGTTACCAGAGGGGATTGTGAGCATGGTTCGATTGAAGAGGGCGAGGGGAGATAGGAATAGAACCCCGGCGTGGCGGTACAGCAACTTCTACCGCGAGCTCATGGAGCGCTTGCAGCGAAATGGTATACCGGTGACTTCAGATAGCTGAGAGGAGTGGTGATGAGTTCGCTAACGCATCACGCTTTTTGTCCCGCCTTGCACGGAAGAGCTCCTCAGACGTGCTCAAGCTTGGTGCTACTGCTCTTGCCGGCGATGGAAGCCACGTTATGTCAAAGGTTTTTCGGAGGGTGTGTGTGTGTGTGCGTAGGACATGTGCCAAATATTTGATTCGTCGTCGAAAGCATAGCTCAAATTGCTAATCATTGCGGCCACGTCATGCGCACTTTTATTCTGTCTGTGGACACTGTCCACAGGACCTTCGCATATGGGAATGCGTGGTCAGCAGTTGCGATTCACCTGTATGAGGAAAATGCTAATTTTAGAAGCTGTCATGCTAACATTATACATTTGCTCTAGTTTATGAAGATTAAGACTGGGCTTTGATATTCACATCGGTCTTGTTCAACACAGGCCGCCATGTGGTTTATTGTTTTACCTCTTTGACCGCCGTTAGAGGTGCATCGGTCCGCCATACGTCTCGGTCTGTTACGCGGTCATAAATCTAATATTTTTGTCGCAAGCAAGGGGGGCACAGACCCCTTCGGCGTTTCAGGCCGCATTCGGTTTGTACGCGTTGAAGGCAATTTCCGCACTAGTTGCCCTCTCGTTGACCTCACAGACTCCCGCTCTCTGAGACGGCACATGAATTGCAGAACGGGTAGAAAGCCCAAAACAAGAGTTTCAAGTTTACACAGACGCCATTGGGCTTCTTCAGTTTACATGAAGTCAGTCCGATCGAAGCTCGAACTTCTCTATCTCCACGCCCTTGGCCGTCACCTTGGCCAATTCCACGATATCTCCAGTGTAAATGTCACGTTCACCGGCGGACGTAAACGCGTCCTTTACGAGTTCGACGCACGGTTCCAAAGACAGTTCCTCTGGCTTCTTCTCCGGTGCCGTTTGCCTAAACTCGACCTGATTATCTAGGATCGGCTGCAAAAGATTCTGTCCCGTACCGCTGCAAACTGCACGCACTTTCTCATGCGAACCAATGGCATCGTATGAATAGCTCCAGCCGTGCCCTGCTCAGACGCACACAGCAAAAAGTAGAATTAGCATAGCGTTATGCGTGTTAGTATTGTCTGTACAGTTAATCTCGCCCAATTGTCAGCCTACGCAGAACGCCTCTGAAATGGTTCCCTGAATCTAAGCTTGTCCAATACTCTCTTACAAGACATCACCGCGCTCTTCTTGGGAATCCGGTGTCGCGTCAAGGTTGTAGAGACTGCGCTGCGACTAACGTCATGCGTTATCTGTCATCGGCGCTGGCAAAGGTGTGATAAACTACTCGGGATTGGAATTCTTACCTTCAGCGTCAATACCGCCCAAAACATTGAAGGTGTAGTAGGGCTGAAAACGGCGATAGTACAACATCGTGGAAAGCATTTGTGAAATTGCTGTGAGCGACATCTCCTGATGGTGTGCATACTGATATTGTGTCAAGCGGATCCTCAACACCTTATGCAAAACGGCGATATCACTCTGCATTCCGCTGCTCGCGAGCACGCATTTGTCCGTCAATTTGATGATTCTGCTCACGTTCCTTGACGGTACCGAATAGCCAGAGCCTAGTCTAGTATCACTCGCGATGACGGAGTAATCCTTTCCCGACACCGCAACGACAGTTCCCCCATTGTTCTTGTACGGTTGGAAACGGCGCCCCATGGGACCGATCGCGCGTGGTTTGCCATGTGGGTTGGATGAGTTACCTACCTCCAATGGATCTTCGGGATCTACGTGCTCGCCAAGGGTGAAGCCGCGTGGGGCGTTTCCGGGAGCTGTGTATGGCAGTCCCATCACGGATGCGTTTGGACGGAGGACTGACATTGCGAGCGAAACGAGAAACACAATTCGCCTCGTAGACTTGCTGAGCGTTTGAAGGTATGCGATAAACGGCCTTCGAACTTGTTTTGAAGTTGATGCTCGAGAAAGAGGCGTTCAACAAGAGATCGACGTAAGTTCACCCACGATCGATGAATGGTGCTCGGCAATGTGTGCTGGAATGCGGAGGTGAGACATGCGACAATTCCGTGATGCCTGGAAGACGAAGTAATTAGAAATTTGGACCCATTTTCCAAATGCAAAAGTACATAAATAATTAACAAACTTATGGATAGTGTTCACGTGTACGCGTGTACCACTACGTGTAGCGTCAAAGGTCCACTCGCAGACTTCGGTGGTATTCACTTGCGTAGACGAATCGTCTGACCAAGACACGACACGCCAGAGAAGGCGGCAACAGGGCTCTTTTTCTATGTCGTACAGTGCAGAGCTGTAGCAGAATCTGATCAGCGAAAATTCACCGCACGAAAGTGCCATATTGCACGTATCTTTGAAGTTCAAACTTCGAAGTGATTTGTCCAGAAGGACCCCAGACGTACGGAATGCATCCGTATCTGACTTGGTATATTTCGAGAGAAAAGAGCAGAGCGGAGCTAAAAACATGACGGTTTAAGCAAGGTGCATCCTGTCCGACTGCCCACGGAAAGGACTCTATCTCCACCCAGCGCAAAAGAAAGGTGTGAAGAAATGACCAGCCCCCAGTTCAAAATTAGCGCTGGTCAACTTGGGATTGGCAACGTCATCATGTTACAGTTCAGTGCTCAGTACCACCCAAGAAGACAGCTACCACGCGTCATGTTCACATCTAGTTTAAATAATTTTCCCTTATTTCAAGAAATATCGCTCAGGTGTCTGAAGACGACCTTTTCATGGCGGGTGGGATAGTATCCCTCAGAACAGTGCACCTCCCAGGACAATAAAGATCGCGTTTCAACATATGGCTGCGATACTCCAAACCGGTGGGGGCTTTGAGCCTATCACCAGCCTCTTCGCCCCAAGGCACACTCACACTGGGAGGATGACGCCATCGAAAAAAGCCTCACAAAGGCTTACAGATTCGGCATTTTGAAAGAAGAATCTCAAGGTACATTTATCCAGTTACAGTATTTTTTGAGTATAGCGAACGTGACGGCGATACGGACAGACAAAAGCCATTGACATCGAACACTATCAAAAGCTACCGAAACGTAGACGAAGCTTTTTCGATAAATGGCTTGGCATTGAGAAGGCATGCATGGAGCCATGCCACAAAATTGCGTGAGGTATCCTTGAAAAGTAGTCCGACGCCCTCTGATGAGCAGGTGCAGTGATGCGTAAGGACATCGCCTTTGGTTAACTCCTTACACAGCATTACATCATGTCTGGAGAAAGCCAGCTTTGAATTCATGTATTCCATTGGACCACTTGTGCAAAAGGATCAAAAAGAATCCAATAACGAGTGCTTGACGTCTATTGCTGATTTCTGATTTTGATGGCTCTGGAGATCCAGCGTGATAGCTCAAAGAAACGATTGAATTAGCAAAATAATATAATTTGACTATACGTGACAATAACCGCACGATCGTGACAGATTGATCGTGTCCGCAACATCACGTCATGGGCGGCTTTCTCTCCTCCCAGCCTGCTACAATATTCTTGCCCAGCTGAAAGCACCACAGTGCAAAGACTTGTTCACTTTTACCGGCACGGTGAGAAGGATCCTCTCCCTCTCCACGCGAACTCTTACGTCAGGGCTTAGCAGTAGCCATGAGGAGCACCGAGTTTACAGGCCAAACACATTCATCAACCCTGTGGCTGCACGCTTGCTGGCGATATGTTTCTTCCTGATACACATTCCATCAAGGTGAAATGACACCAAAGCCGGGAGCTTGTGGTAAAGAGTAGAAATCTCATCAAAAAGGCGAACATAAGCTTGTAAGGGTGAAAGAGCGATGCAAACAACTCAAGTTGCGGGCACCAACATCCTTACGCACACAGCCCAAATGTAGTGGTGCCCAAATGTAACAGAGTCCCCAAACCCATCACCTACTCTTTCCACGAAGTCAATAGTGTAGCTCTCAAGCAGACATGCTTTAGTGTTTGGATCTATGATCTAATGAAGTAACACTTCACAGGAAGCGATACCGACGATTGACAACTTAGTCTACAAATTGTCCGGTACCACAAGTGGCTTTGAGGAGCTGCAGTAGCTAAACCCAGCAATCACGCGCTCATCCTCAACGAGTCGCCGTCTAGCTTTCGAAATTGGCCATAAGCTAGAGTCACCATAATTTGGATCGTCATGGTCGTTGTCCACGCTAATCTTGCCCCATTCGCTCATATCAAAATTCCTCAAATCGTCTTGTTCCGCTGCCGCTGCCATCTTTTCGCGTAGCGATATGTTAGTATTTTGTTCTTGCTCACTTGCAATCCGGGATAACTTGGCGTTTCCGCTCGTAGGACTTGCGCGATTCCCATTCAAATTACCAAGGGACTTTGGTCTAAACAGTCGCTTTGTTTTTGTAGCCATTCGGTTTGAGCTTTCAATTTCATCTGATTCAGTCCCGGTGCTAGCCCCAGCTGGTATGACCGCAACCGGAGAGCTTTTCTCGCTCCCCTTACTGCCTATCGGAGATCCGTGCTCCGTCCCACTGCTCTTCGAATCCGACTGTCCTTTTCCGCTATCACCGCTTCCAACTGAAGTCTTGCGCAAGACCTGCGCAGACGGGGTCTCTCCGGGGTTGTTAGCAATGCGCGCAGTGACACATTGGGTGAGGGCATGTGGAGCTGGTGACGGAGGCGGTGGTGGAGGTACGGAATCCCGTACCGACCGTTTCAAGCGATGAGGAGGTCCCATTAGATTGCAGCGCTTGGCTTTTGCAAACAGGCCTCCCTCATCGTTTTCTTTTGTGTAGACCTTCTTCCAGTCAACACCAGCGAAGAATGAATGACCGCGAACTTCGATCATTCCTGCCATGCCGCAACCAAGTCTTGTTTCTGGATTCCAGTCTAACAATTTCTTGATCATAGATACCAGTTCTGGGGATGTAGTTGACGAAAACCTGATACGTCTATTATTCATGTTTGCGATGACTTGATCAAGGTCTCTGGCCTCATATGGGGTTCTTCCACGTAGAATATGGTACACAAACACACCATATGCCCACAAATCGATTGACTTTCCATAGTTTCTGACCGCAAGCATTTCTGGTGCGGCATAGGTGTGAGTGCCACAAATTGTATTTGTCAGCGCCCGATTAGGTATCAATTTACAAAGGCCAAAGTCTGCGAGACGAACATGGCCGCGGCTGTCCAACAAGACATTCTCCGGTTTCAGGTCTCTGTAAACAAAGCCAAGTTTGTGCAAATGCTCCAGTGCGAGAGAGACCTCGGCCGCAACACTTCTGACTTGACTTTCTAGTAGTCGGCCTTGGTGAGTGCGAAGGTACTGATAGAGATCACCTCCATCATAAAAATCGATCGCCAAATAGAAATAAGCCCTTGTTTGGAAAGCGTAGCGCAATCTGGAGAAAAACGGGTGACCATCAACCATCTCCAGGGCAAGGCGTTCATCGAGAGCGTGTCGAAAACCGCTGCACGATTCAAACACCTTGGCCTTGTCAATGACCTTCAAAGCAAGCTTTTCGCCAGTCTTACGGTCAGCTACGAGAAAAACTTTTCCGGACGCACCTTTGCCAATAGGACTGATAAATTCGAAGTCGGAAATACCGACAGAGCGCTGTGACGCTGCCCCGATCAGAGCCTTCTCCCAGATGTCACACTCGCTCTCATCATCGAAGCGCAACCAAATGGTCTGAGAATGATTTGGTTTAATAAGCCGGATGACAGCGCTCTTGGCGCCTCGCGACCTGACGACGTGACACTTGTGGACTGCAAAGACACCAGCGATGACGTTTTCATTCCCCCTCTGCGATGTATGGACATGATGAGGGCGATAGACCTCATCATCGACGATAAGCACTACGATAGTACCTCTGAGTTCCAACCAATATCGCTCAAACCTGGAGAAAACCGCGAGGCTACGGGCCGTCTTAACATAACCGAACGAACGAACCGTGGCCGGAATTCTCCTCACAAGCGCAAGGGGATCGAAAAGGCGTGGCCCGGGCAGGGACGAAGGCCCATTCATTACTGAGTCTGGGTGTGCGGGCAGCGGAGCACGACTGGGATCATCGAAAGGCTCTGTAGGGCGGCGCGAGGAGCGAGAGAGGGAAGAAGAGAGACCGAGGGACCGGCGGGAGAAGAGAGTCGAACCTGTACGATTGCGGCGTGGTGCGGTGCGGGTGGAGGAGCGGGCGGAGCGGGCGGAACGGATGGAGGAGGGCTCTCGGGAAGATGTGGTGCTAGGGGCGGCAGAGCGCCGCATGGCACGGATCATGATGCGAGCGGGCTGCAGAGCAGAAGATGGGGGGATGGGGAGGGGAAGGGGAAAGGGGTTCGGAAGAAGGAAGAGAAAGGTGGTTATGCAGGGGAGGGTGGGGCGAGGGGCTGGGACGAAGGGGGGCTTGGAGACGTGGGGGAGGGAGGGGGGGGAGAAGAGGGGGGAGTTGGTTTTGAGGAAGTGTGCGGGGAGACGAGTGCGTGGCGCATTGTGAGTATATTTTTAGGCGGGGTGATGCGGATGTGGTTAAAGGCGTGACGAAGTATGAGAAGAAGGGGCAACGCGGAGTGCACTTTTTGAGCTTGTACTTAGTTGGGTTTCAGGGGTTGTGCGATTGGCAACTTGCTGCAGAGTTCGGTCACGGGGCTGCGTCACGAGGTACAGTATCTGGTCTCTCTATTATTTTCTGAAACTCTGAGCGTCGGAATATTTCGTAGGAATTGCCGTGACCAACAGACCCCCGCATGGTGACGTCAGTGCCCCCCGCCGCTTCACATTGGCTACAGGATTACCACTTCGTCTAAGGAGATGACCTAAGCTCGGACCTACCCTTAGGGTAGAGCGACTTTCAGGTTTGCCGTGAATGCCCCAGCGACACACGACTCTTCCCGCGCTATCATGTCGCGCTAGAACTTTGGAGAAAGGGCCAATGAAATGACGCGGCGATGCTTAGAAGTCACGCCAGCAACCTCCCGCCGGTGGACTGACATCCTTCCGCGTTGGACGATGACTCTTCGCATGTTTCCACGTGCGAGTGGACTTGATTTTGGGCGCCCCGCTGCACGTTTCAGGACGCCAAGGACCGAGGCATGTATGATATCGGGCGCTGTGCCACATCGCACGGCCGGCAAACACTTCCTTCATATTGTTTTTGGACGCATCAATGCATTCCTTGGGAACACATCCCCGATGGAACCCATTACAGTGCACTCTCAATCTCTTGTTCCATCAGGCAAAGCGAAAATGTTCTTCAACTTTCCGCTGTAATGCAAGTGCGCGGAGGTCATTCACACACTCATATTCTACGTGCGAACCGCCTCTTCTTACAGCGCCGCCCGGTCTCTGTTCAGCGACAGAACTGTATTTCTCTGTCGGCTTCGGGACTGATACTTGCATAGCGATTTCCACCAGTCTGGGACTGTCTCCCTGCTTCCCCGTCAATTCTAACATGACTTCAATCAAGTGCGGTACAGTATTCGTATGAAGACCCAATTCTGTACTCCGTGTTGTACTGTACTCTTCTATTCATCTCTGACGTTGTCTAATCACGTTTCAGTCGAGTTCACTCCTTAGACGCACCGACGCCGTCTGCTTTTGCAACGCTTCGTTTTATATTCCCTCGAGGAGATGTGTAGACAACGGTAGCAATTGGGATGGGTCGTTGCCTGCTGTTTCATCCATTCATCCATTCCTTCGCTTATCCACGTTTGTCTCCCCAAATTTCAATTTTCTCTTCATGCCTGTCGCCGCCTTCACGTTCACATCAGTATCAAAGCTCCCGCGCATGATTTGTGGTGGTGGATTGCAATTGTGAAAGGTACAGGGGCCTCTCTAGGGCTGCAGTCGTACAGTACCTTCGGCTATGGGTTATCGGTCCTCTGTTGCAACCAACTGGTGCAGCGCTCTGCTGCACTCGCATGCCCCTAGCTCTAGAGTGTCTGGGCGGCCTTCATTTGACCTCCTCTGCATGACGTTAAATGTTTTTGCAACAGAAACAAATATATTAACTCAACCATTCAGCGCAACATCATTCAGTACCAAAACTTTGCCGTCTTTTTCCATGCGTTTCTACTTCGACCAGCCGTCACATGAAATAATTCAAACATCAGTGAAGCCTCCGAGGTCCCCAAAGATGAGGGTGTGGTGTGCCGTCTGCCGAGAACAGAAAGGACTTGAAGAGAGCTCAATAACAATCCATTTTTAGACGATAATAAGGCAATTGTTCAACTACATGCGACTCTTTCGAAAAAATTCTTCAGACAATGCGCTTTTCCGTCTGTCAGAGTTTTTGGCTTAACTGTAGAGCACACATAAAGAAATAACCGTTTGAAAAATCAGCCAGAACTAAGTTTTTGAGTTAAAAATTGACCTCAATGGGCTCACTACCTACATACTTGACTACTTCTTCCTGCACGCGCTCATTGAGTCCACTTTTCTTACCTTGTCTCTCCTCTCAAGACTGTTAACGGCATATGTTCATAACCGCTTCAGCATTCACCTGTTACAACACTTAGTCATGCGGTATCCTTGTACGATATGTCGTCAGACAATGAGTATCTCATCGTGGTATGATCGTTTTTCGTCGTCTGCAAAGCACTGCCAGCCAGACAACATATACAGCACCCAAGGGTACGTCGAAAAATCCTTGCTCGCTGGTGATGGCACCAGCAGTGATGTCTGAACTGGGGCCCCCTCATTTTGCGGGCAACAGACCAAAACCCGAGAGTATTTTGTTTCTTGCCAATACTGTACCCTTCCCCGAGGGGGCAATTTGGTAATTATTTTGACGGAGCCTAACAAGTGTTTTATGGCACTATTCTGGGCTACCATAAAGCGTCTGCTACAGCCAGTGGGATGTCCATGTGCCATAGACGACGAAAGGACGCGGGCGAAAACAACCTGTTTGAAGCCATTTGACATTTTCACACACGTGCAGAAAGGGCTCAAATGAGAACAAGGGGCAATTTGGTATTTTTAGTCATGAACCAGGAAAGCGCCAACAGAGATTGCACAACCTCATTTTCACCCCCTTTACCCTTTCTGAAGGCATGCTTCGAGAGTGTACGGCACATTGCCGCACCGTACCTCGCCCCAAACGTGGGCAAAAAATTCTTGTCGCGTGCGGAAGAGAGCGGGATCTGGTTTTCTGATCCCGACGTTGACTTTGCACGGCCATTTTCACTCGGCAATCGCAGCTGTACGCGCTTGCGTTCCCGTCCTGCCTTCTTCTCAGCTTTGAGTCGCCTTTCAGGAGCTAGTTTTACGTCTCTCTCTTTGCGGATTTCAATTATTTCGTCCAAAATTAGATAGAGAGCAGGTGTCCATATTTGCACATCCACATTTTTCGGACGACGTGCGGTCGAACTCTTACTTTTCGAGGAACGTGTGCTTGTCATAAGGATTTGGTTCACACTCCTGCTCTTGCTCAACAATATTTCAACATCAAGGAGTCATGTTGTGGGGTCATTGGCTGCCTCTAAAATGTTTTTGAGTTTGCAAGAAGTCTGATTGTCGGGGTTGCGAGTTCTACTTGCGACATTTAGTAAAGATACCTGGCAACTTTTCCGGTCAGATGACACCGCATTTGGTCCTTGTCTCTTAAACCTGTCCAGAAATGAAAAAGTCATGGGCCATAACCCCGTCTTTTCGAAGCTAAACTTAATCTTATCAACAGTGATTTCACTGTAAGCCAATGTCGCCACCATCAGATTTGAGCGGACACTTCGCATGTCAAGTGTCGTTTTCTTATGGAGCAAGTCACGGTATTTGCGCATCCCTTTCTTGAAGGACCTGTTAATATCCCGGTCGCGGAGTTGTGTTAGAAAGAGATTCGACGACCTCGCACTTTTTTGCTTGCATATCTCGAGCCACTCGTAGCCTTCTGGCGACGAGTAGCCGTCGAGAGTCATGCATTGAATAAGCTCCAGGGGTATTTTCGTCCTCACAAACGTATCCATATGCTCCATCACAAAGGAAATAATTCTTTTTTCCACACATCCCTTGTCTTTCGTCATGATTACGGTTCCTTGATCGAACCATTTTTTTCATATATCCTCTCCGTTTCAGGGGAATTGCATGCTATTTCGGTCTTTTGGAGTGGCAAGATCCATCCACTCATTACATTCTTACCCTTTAAAATGAAAAACGGTGGTATTTTGTGACCAGACGCAGAAACAGCCACAAAAATTGTACTATGCTTGTTGATTTTTCTAGCTTGACAAGCCACTTACACGCTATGATTAGTAAGTTGGGACCCAAATACCTTAGTTGTCACTACGTATTGGCAGTATACAGCTGTCTCGTCGAGGTCACAAAGTTGCGTTGGGTCCCTGAATATGCTTGGATGGGAATTTTGAACTTTTTCAATGCTTCAGAGAACGATGACATATGTGTAAAATTCTCAGCCGCCAACTTTGCCAAAACTTAGTTCTCACTTTTTCGGCAAGTGATATCTCTATTCACTGTCCGCCAGTGCCGGATAGTGTCTTGAGATGGGCTGCCAAATTATGTGGCAAATCCTGGACGCCCATCAGACGCTATCTCAGTCATAATATTCCGCACATCACTATTTGAAAGTGCGAATCCCTTTTCAGCTGCAGACAAAATCCTTTTCTTAATCAAACTAGACTCTTGTTCACTAATAACTGGGCGGCGTTCTCTGCGATGGGCGTCAAGAAATTGGAGGTCGACGATTCTCGATTCGTGCTCTTGCAGAGCGTGATAAATGCGAGTTACTGTCGCCCCAGGGTACTAGTGTCGCTCTCACGACGACAGACGTTTTCATACCTGTACGAAGGAGCGCGGTGGCCTTCTCTCGCTGCGTTTTTGTCAATGCGTCGCTTTCTTGTGTTGTTTTTTCAATCGCACTCTGTATTGGCATGGAGAATGCCATGACTCACGGATTTCTGGAGTGGAAGTCATGATGTCGTTGCTACAGGAGAGAGGTTGATGAAGGTTGGGACGCCGTGGCGTAGCAGGAGTTTGAATTTGGCCGGACTTCTGCAACGCAGGGCAACTAGGGAGGACGTACTTAGTTGTACGAATAGTGTTGGCATGTGGACGGAGCGTTTTGGAGAATCTGGAAGGAGACTAAAAATTTCCAAATTGCTCCCTACTACCAAGTTGTCCCTTTCATGAGGGTACCACCTTTGCACCCCATGCCTCTCTCGTGTCAAACCGTCAGCAATACAGTAATTTTGTATTCCGCACTTCTGCACTGAGCTCGCGACTTCGGACATATATGCTGCTGTACCCTCAAGGTAGCGAAGGTAGTGTCTACAGCATCAGACCATTGTTCTCATACAGCATGAGGACAATTTTCGACTTATTTCTTTCTTGACTTGCGCTTTCTCGACAAGGAATAAGAAGCAACCCCTGCTACCCTTGGGTACCGTGCTTGACTTCTGTCTTGGGACCAGAAAGAACTTTGCGAGATTTGCATGTTGCATGTCCTTCCTGGTCGTTTTTAAATATGTCTGGAAAAGAAGCTTCTTTAAACCACTTTGAAACCGCATGTAAAATAACCTCGAAACCAAAAACGCCAGTTTAAAAACGGAACTAAAGTACTCAATCTGCATTACATTTTTAATTTTCCTGCGTATTCGAAGCTGTTATCCCGGCGTTCTGTGAGATGCTATTGCCAAAAATATGTACGTTACGGAAATAGTACCCAAAGTTGCTTTTTATAAATGTTTATATATTTTTGCAAAAAAAGAGCTGTCCTCATATGAGGAAAAGCTCCGGTCGGATAGACACTTTTAGAGCGAGTGAAAACAATGAGTTGAATCTTTCTGCAAAAAAGCTGCAGCAGTCTGATGTTGCCTTTCCACGTTCCTGTTCCTATGAATCAGAAATGGTATTGGTCGCAACAAGGGTCTCCATCATTCATATTGCCGCGCGCCCAGTTGACTCCTAGTTATCGTTGGTAACTTGTGTCGGGCAGCGCTGTTCCTACACCGAAGCACTGTATGTCCGCGGACACCAAAGCCGACTACAGAACAGCACATAATTTACGACGCTGTTGCTGGAACCAGCAGGGTGCGTCTCGGGATTGCTTCCACCAAGGTTCTTGGGATCTTGCCTGATTCTAGCGTCACAATTGCTTGACATGTACAATTCAGAAGTCACACTCCTCAGCCCTCTCCTTGAACAACATAAGACTGCAGTATCTAGGAGTTGCCCTCTTACGGGAGGTCTGTACTACTGTCGTACGAGCGTGCTAAACTGTACAATACTGAACAGAACATCTGACGTATGTAGGAAAGTAATGCATGCAACATTTTCACAACTTGTGGTCATCAAACCCAAGCTTTTAAATGAAAACACACACATGGTGATTGCTCTCTATGCCACGAAACGGACCGCTGCCTCGCCATGACTCAAGACATGGCGGACACGGCCCCGGTCACAATGGGTAAATTCGAAACATTTCTGCGCCCTTGGGAAACTGCTCTATGTCCACGGATCTGCGCCACGCTTAAGTCATGCACAGTTTCGGGTGCTGCATGCGGTAGTTGGGCTTTTGACCCTTTGGTGCTCACAGCATCAGTTTCGACCTCACAGAAAGGCATGCCTGAAACGTAGCGTTGTATCCGAATGATTAAAAGTCACGTCTCTTGAAATGACTTCCTCTTCATGCGCAGTTTCGTACTGTACGGTAGAGTATTTGCTCTGCTGCTACGGCGGGACCTCTGCTTCTATGTTACCCGTCCCACTGGTCTACCACACAGTCTCCGCTCGCAACTTTACGCAAAGTAAAGTCTGTTGCTGCTGGAACAGCGCTACTTCAGCAAGATATCGGCCGACTGCGAGCACATGGCTCAACGTTGTACTCCACAGAACAGCAGTGCCGTACTTTCTTGCGGTGCGCTGTGAAATGAAGTTTCCCTTCAAACGGTTTTGTGCAGGGCTCCTGAATTCGGACTCCTTGAATTCTGTACGCCTTGCTGGTGAAACGTTGAAAAGACAACTTCTATACAAATACGGGTACGCTGCTCGAACTTGCCGTATAGCGCCACGTACAGTACGGTACGCTGGTCGCCATCCAAGCGAATGAGGGCGGCGGCGGATGACAAGTGATACAGAATTGATTCCTTTCTTCTTCACGCATTCATTCACGGCAAAGCGTTGTACAGTACAATACCAAGGGTACTGTACTACACACGCATCAAAAACAAAACGGTGCTAAGTGATTTGTGTATTCCCTCGGCGCGCCATCACATGTGCATGAGCCTCGTTTTCTGCAGGCAGGACTGCGGTTTCTTTCTGGTTTCGAACCCTGACGCGCATGTCCATGTGAAGCCGTGCGTGAGCTAGCTCATGGGGTATCGAAACGCAACGTGGTGGGCCGCGGATAGGGAGAGGTCTCCAGCACGGGCGCAGGAAGGTCGGCCGAGAGTCGAACAGGAGTTGCGGCCGGCCTGCGCAAAAAGCTGTTGACAGAGGTGACATCAACTCTCATTGCCTTTGAGAGTCACGGCCGGTACGTACATGTGGTGACAGACGGGGATATCTTTCTTTTCACGTGATGTGGATGGGATGTGCCATCCGCCTACCGATGTCACCAGTCCGAGCATTGCCTTGCTTGTAACTACTGTAGCTTCAAGATACTGTACCAGCGTTTCAGTGTCTGGACAATTTTTCGGGGGATCGATTCTGCTGTGTGTTCTGGAAACGAACGCCCCGGATCATTGTGGTAGTAACAATCTCCATTCCACTTTTTCTAGCCTACAAAAGCCTGCGGACGGTTCTGGAAACCGTCACACAGCCTTACATCCTCCGTCGGTCCTCAAAGGACCTACGCGCATCATCACAGCTAAGTTATCCTGATGTCCATACTGTACAGTACAGGCAGGGCCCGGTGATTACGGAGTCCTTTCCTAACGCGATTCACGCAGATCCGTTAAGGAGGGGAAGCCTATTGGTGGCTCGCCTCTCTCCTCTCAACTACTGCATAGATTTTAGTCAAGAGTAATGTTACCGTACGTTTTTGTATTGCAACAATCATTCCTTGTAGCCACCGGCGCAACAGAAGCCCTGTTCCTCATCCTCAAAAGTCCCCCTGCAGACTCCGTACTTGTAACGTGGTGTACATATGAATTCAAGTACGTCCTCAAGCCTTCAAGATGCCAAGTCCCCATATGAAGCAAAGAAAGCCGTTTGTCGGACACGGGCAGCCGCGAACGCCGTCGTGCTCTGAGCTACTTTGAAGTTGAGGGGCAGCCTTTCAACTCGGCTCTTTGCCCCCCATTTTTTTAATAAGTCTTCCTGCTAGCGGCAAGTAGAAAAGTAGACATGAGGAATAGTCTCAAAAAAAACACGGGTTGTCCGGAAATGTTATACTGTACTGTTGCGGAACGGCACGTGGCAAACGTGTACAACCGGACTGCGAACCGGAAGGGGGATGCACGCGACCATGATAGGGAACCGAAACGCGAGAGTCTGACGGAAGAGGCGGACGAGGGGGTGTAGTCGACGCCACCGGAGCGTGGCGAAAGGAAAGGGGAGAAAAGGAGGTGTCAGGCCGGGCAGAGGGAGACGGACAAAAGGAGGGGTAGGCGCGGGAGACAGGGGTAGGGAGGAGAGAATAGTACATTAAGGGTCACCCCCCGGAGGATACTGCAGGGCAGGGGAAGGCAGCGGACAGTCGGGAAATGAAGAATTTGGGTGGATGCCCTCAATGAGCTTGTCGCGGGTGCTAAACCACAGTTGGGATAACCGCAACAGTACTGTACGGCAGTGGTTAGATTAATTAATTGTTGAGTGTACACGTATGGCATCCTGCGAACGTGGCAACATCTGATTGCAAGCACTTATGCGCATTACAGTATCATGAAGTGACATGAAAGTAGCTATGATAGGGTATGAAAAAACCAGCCTGTTAAGACACACCCTGAGGGTGTGTCTTAACATGCCCCGTTTTCAGGGTATGTCTTAACATGCCTCCCGTTTTTCGGCAGTCATATACTGTAGTACTGTACTACGAAGCACCCATGCCAGGTGTACTCGGTGCCACGTCTACCACGACTAACACCAAGTGTAATGTCGAAAGAGGTGAATTAACCGAAAGAGCTTTGGAGCTGGCCTGTCTGGGACATTACACGTGTATTTTTCTGAGTTACATTACTTCAAAACTCATACTCATACGTGTGACCTTTTAAATTTTTGAACATTCGAATTTGCCGCGTTCTCCGTTTCTGGGCAGAACAACCCTACTGCAATGCCAACATCCAGGGCCCAGATTCCGCATATTTTTTCATGCTTAGATCTCGCTTTCGTCACTTGAATTTTTGCCCCAAACAATACCGTTTCCTCTAACTGATTGCTGCAGTTGGTACCGTACACATTTTTTCCATCTGCCATATTCTGTGTAAAGGTCTACTTTTTTTTCCATCCGTTCCTTGGACTATTCTCAATTCGCTGGGGGCCGCGTTTACTTTCATTCTGTTTGAGGTGCTCGAAAACGCCGAACGTTCTTTCACCGTACAGATTTTCTTTGGGCTTGCTTACCTCTCTCACCACAATGCAGAACAGTGAGGCGATTGGCATGATGGGCGGGGCTTATTTCGTTGGCCGCAACGAACTGCTGTCATGGATCAACGACATGACTTCGCTCAACTACTCTAAGATTGAGCAGACTGCCAGTGGTGTGTTCGCTTGCCATGTGTTTGATGCGTTATTCCCCGGGGAGGTCCGCCTGGAAAAGGTGGACTTCAATGCGAAACGAGAGTACGAATTCGTCAAAAACTACAAGATTCTTCAAGCGGCGTTTAACAGACTTAACCTTAAGAAGCATATTGACGTCGCCAGGCTCATCAAAGGAAAGTACCAGGATAACCTCGAGTTTATTCAATGGATTAAGGCATTCTTTGATTCTCATGCTTCGGAAGAGGCACTCCAATATGATGGACGTGCGAGGCGCGAGGGTATCATGTCTAAGACTGGTACCAAAATGAGACCAGCATTGGCAGTGGCGAATGGGCAGCGGACGACAAGACGTCCCGTGGGGACCAGTGCTGTAAATCGAATGGCCACGTCAACGATTCCCCAAGTCAGGCCGAAACGACCAATGGGGCCCACTGTCAGAAAAGAAAGCTTTGAACGCGTTCAAAAGGAGAACGCCCTCTTGAAGGAAGAGATAGAAAGATTGAACCACGAAGCTGAAGAGACCAAGACTGAGCGTGAATTCTATTTCCACAAGCTCAGAAGTGTAGAGGTCCTTTTACAAGATCTTGAGGAGGAACTCGAGGATCAAGAGATAGATGACAACTTTGCCAGAGCCTTAGATCAAATCAAGGCCGTCTTGTACGCCGAGGATGACGTGGGTGCAATCGCAGAGGACGGTGCAGATCAGGGCGAAGAATACGATGAAAACGAAGACTTGGGGCCGGAAGAAGCTGACCACGAATTGCATGTTTAGTGCCGCATTATATCGCGTAAACGTCGAGGCTCATTTATAGCACTTGAATCGTCGTTGAATACACGTTGTTACATTATTCTATCATTCTGTGACTTGACATTCAGCCTTCGTTTATGTAGCCGAAACCAGCGATACTGAAGCAACGGTATGACGACACAAAAGCCAACAGACTATGACTGGAGTCCGAATTTTTGCGTTCACGTCATCTGACAGTCTTCGCTCGCTCTGCGATCTCTTTCGCAACTCCTTGCTTCATGACATTGAGTGGTGAGGACTATTTCAAGTTAAAGTCAACTACTTGTAAAATGACCTGGTAGTAAAACTGCCCCTACATTGTGACCTTGTGCACAGCGTTCGCCAGATATCCAACATTCTGCGACGTCACACCAGCCATAGAGATGCGACCATTCTCAGTGAGGTACACAGAGTGTTCGTCTCTGAGTTTGGCAACTTGCTCCTTAGAGATACCGGAGAAGCAGAACATGCCATTCTGGTTTGTAATATGGTCCCAATTTTGCACACTCCCCAGCTCTTCTAAATAGCCCTTTAGCATTGTTCGCATCGATATGATGCGCTCCGCCATGCCCTTCATCTCCATGCGCCACTGCCTCTCCAGCTCGGGATCGCTTAGTACCTCTTCGACAATCCTCACCCCAGCAATGGGCGGGTTGGAGTACATCGGTCTCGCGATGATCTTAAGCTGGGAATCGACGGCAAGAGCCTCCTCTTGCGAATCTGTGAGCACCGACAGGCACCCAACTCTTTGGCCGTACAAGCCAAAATTCTTGGAAAAGCTCTGTGCCAAGACGATGCGGTGCCCGTCATCTACAAACCTCCTCACACTCGCAGCATCGACTTCCATGTCTCCACTGGTGAAGCCCTGATACGCCATGTCAAAAAATGGTTGGTGGCGCTTCTCCTTGAGGACGGCCGAAAGTTTAGCCCATTGCTCAGGTGTGGGATCAACTCCGGTGGGATTGTGCGCACATGCATGCAAAAGCACGACACTGCCATCTGGAGCGTCCTCTAAACTGGATACACAGCCCTCAAAATCGAGACTCTTGGTAGCCGGATCGTAGTACTTGTACTGACCTACGGTACAGCCGGAATCGCGGAATATAGCGGCATGGTTTGCCCAACTCGGGTTGGGCAGTAAGACGAGAGGGCTTTCGTCCCTGGGGCCGTCATCAAGGGCTGGCAAAAAGCGCTGAATAAGCACGCCCGCCATCCGGCATGCACCCGTCCCCGACAGGGTCTGCATGCTAGCGACTTGCCCGGTCTTAACATGGTGATTGTGCTCTCCGTAGGCCAGTCTGATGGCCTTATCGACGAAGGTGCGGGAGCCTGCGACCGGGAGGTACTCCATATGGTGCTGGGCGTGGACGATGCGACGCTCTGCCTCACGGACGGGCGAGAGGACAAAGGGGAGCCCTACGTCGTCACGATACGCACCGACGCCCAGGTTGATCTTGTTAGGGTTGGGATCGGCGTTGAAGGCGACCGTGACGCCTAGGATGGCATCTTCTGGGCCTTGCGGGACACCGGCGAAGCGCGACGTGGGGGCGGCAGGGGCGAAGGCCGCTGAGGGTTGAGTGGAGAGGAGACGCGGAAGGGGGCGGGAGAGGTGACGGAACAGCGTCTGTCGAAACATTTTCGAGGTTGGGGCTTGGGAGAAAAGGGGGGTGGGCTAGGGGTAGAGGCGGAGGCTTACAATGGTTGGAGAGATGATAATGGGGTTTTGGTGGGGGGTGTTTGCATGCTAGTTTAAAGAGGAGGGACGGTCAGCAGAGTCTTGAAAAGAGAAGAGGGGGGGATTGATAATGGGATCAACTTCGCGCACAGGCTCGCAGGGCGGTGCGTGTGCACGTGGCACGCTGGGGAGGTGGCCGGTGGTTGGGCAGAGGCAACCAAAATATCTCAAACAGACTGAGATCTTGGTTGCCGTCGTCGGTCGCCTTGCCGCCGGCTGTAATGCAAGCAGGATGTTGACAGTGTAAGAGCAAGGGCGCAGTAATAAAAAATGGAGATTCTGGACGGCTTTCCTGCACGCGCCGTCAATTGCAGCGTGGAGCCTGTGTATGCGCAGACATCTTCCGCCAGGCTCAAGACTCTTCTTTCTTGAACTAGGCACCAACCGCACCAAACGACGCCGTGCCCGACACCGCCCACACACCACATAGAGTCGTTACGAACCACCTCAAGCGCCATAACCCAACCGATACCCCGTCCTCACCCACTATTTTTCCATTTTCCCCCACTCCCCAACCCTTGCGCACTTCACTTGTCCCGCTCGTCCGTCCCTCCGTGTCCCTTCCTGTCCAAACCCGTGTCCATCCCCGTCGCCACCATGCAGGGCTCCGCCTCTTTTCTGCGCGCCCTGCCCTCCGCTGACAAGGAGGAGCTTCTCAAACTCACGACACTCGTCGAGCTTCCCAAGTCTCGCTATGCTACAAAACTTGCCGTCACTTCCTGTCCTAACACCCGCCGTGGCCGCAAGGCCATCTTCTCACACATCGAGGTTTACAAAATGGTCGAATCTATAGCTGGTCGCATGCGCGAAGCCGGGATTCGCCCCGGCACCGTTTGCGCCTTTGCAATGCCCACCTCATTTGAGGCTATCATCTACTTCTACGCCCTCATGTGGATCGCCGCCATCGCCGCGCCTATTGACCCCTCTCTCGACGAGCAGGCCTTTCAAAAGGCCCTTTCGGACGTGGGCGCAAAGGTCCTCGTCTCCCCCTTAGCGGACGACTCCGAAGATGAACTAACCCTCAAGTGTAAGAACGCTTCTGCGAAACTGGACTTGCTTGATTGGCATATCCATCGCACAATTAACGAAGGCGTCATCTTAGAAACACATGGAAGGATGACCGGCGCTGGCGCAGCCTGGGCTGGCGGTGCGGGTGACTTCAAACTCGATCCCGAGGAGACCGCCGTCCATATGTCCTCAGCGGTAGGCGTCGTCCCGCTCTCCCATCGTGCCCTTTGCGAAGCCGCTAAATCTTTCGTGTCAACATACGTCCTCGCCGTTAATATGAGCACTATGCTCGCCCCACCACTCCACGATATTCACGGTGTTCTCATCCTTATCGCCGCTTTCTACTCGGGTGGCCACATCGTCCTTCCCGGCTATGGAGGATTCTCACCAGAGAAATTTTGGGATCTGGCCAAAGCACATGATATCACTTGGCTCTCAGCTTCCCCCGATCAAATCCTCGACTTGTATGAAGCAAATGAGAAAACCAGTGCAATTGACAGGCAGCAGCTTACTTTTGTGCGGTCGTGTGGTTCGACATGCATCGCCCCTGAGCTGCTCGAACAAGTTGAGAAGTCGTTGAAGACACCCGTCTATGAGTCCTATGGCACCCCTGAAGCCTGTGGCTTTGCTACGGCAAACCGCCTCGACTTTCGTCGACCCGGGACCGTCGGCACTCCTGTAAATGGTATCGATGTTGCCATTTTTGATATGGATACCCGCCAGATACTTGATACAAACGAGGTTGGTGAAATTGCCATATCCGGACAACACGTTGCGCAGTCGTACTTGCATTCGGAGGCCGCAACTGAAGCGGCCGTCTTCGAAACTGAAGTAATGGACGATGAGGGCAACCGCGGTACACTAAAGTGGTTTGCCACTGGAGATCGCGGTGCTGTTGACAGCGATGGCTTTGTCAGCGTTGTTGGTAACTCTCGCCAACTGAGAGCTGCCGAAATTGAAGCGCAAGAAGAAAAGAAGAGCAAAGAAATTGAAGAGGAAGCTGCGAGGAAGGCCGAAGAGGAAGAAAAGGAGCGCTCGGCGGTAGCCGTTCTGGCCGCTAAGGAAGAGGGGGAGAGATTGCGAGCGGAGGAGGAAGAAAGACTCCGTATTGAGGAGGAGGAGAGGAAACGCATTGAAGAGGAGAGAAGAGAAAAGGAGAAGAAAGCTGCTGCAGCAGCTGCCGCTGCCGCCGCGGCCGCCGCCACCGCTGCCGCAGCTGCGACAGCAGCGTCGCTGAAGAAAGAAGAGGAACGGGCCGAACGCTCCGCGGCCCTTACTCGGGCAGGTATAGAAAACCCTGATGATCTTGATGACGAAACTGCCAATGCTATCCTTGCTAGACTAGAAGCTATCGAGGAGAACCATCGTCGATTGCAACAAGATGTCGAGGGGAGAAATGCGGCTGAACTCGAAGAGATGAGGAGGCGAGTTGAAGCTGCCGAAGCTGAGGCTGAGCGCGCACTCAACGCTAGTCTAGAACAAAACGGCCAAATTCATGATGTCCGTGTGGAGGAGCTCGAGGCTGCAGTGAGGGCAGCTGCCGCGAGCGCGGCATCTTCTGCCAGCAATACTCGTGAAGCAGTCAAAGCTGCTCGTGAAGTTGCGGATGCTGCCTACGGAACCAACCAGAGCCAGCCAGTCGAGGTCAAGGAAAGCACTGGTGATCAGGGTGCACTTACAAAGACTGTTCGCGTTCCATTGGATGACGTGGAGGCTGCGATGCGAAATCACCCTGCCGTGTCCGTCGCGAAGGCCTTTGGACGGAAAGATAAGCGATTTGGAGCTGAGGTATTCTGTGCCATTGTGCCAAAGCGCGGCGCTCGAGTGAGTGAGCCGTGGCTGAAGTTGCATGCGCAGTCAGTGCTGCCAGCGCCTATGGTGCCCAAAAAGTTTTATTACATGACCGAAATGCCCACAGGCATATCACGAAGGGAGCTCTCTGAGTCCCCACTACTCCAGGATCTTTCCTCATTCTCTGGGTTTTCAGATGTCAAGCATGTGAAAGGCCCGCAATGGAAGCCGAAGCCAAAGCGGCGTGTTGATGCCTAATTTCTTCTTTGGCTAAGCACAAAGGCCGTGAAGAGAGAGCGCATACGCATGTTAGGTGCGATTAGGTCGTTCTTCCAATGGCAACTACCAATATGTCGATGCTTGAAAGCCGTTTTCCGTGCACCATTTTCCTGTACTTTTCCGAATTACTTTTGGGCATTACGGTTCCGAGCTGCTGCAAATGGTTGTCCATGTGAGTCTTGTTTCGCTACTTTGGCTTCACTGCGTCGGCCTGCCCTCGCGCAGCACTGTTTTTTCGTGGTTCCTCACCTTCCCTTTTTTATACTGCATGAAGTAATTCGAGAAGTCTTATTAGAAGGCAGTCAGCGTCGCCCTGACTTGTAGTTCCGTAGTCATTAGCACAGGGATCGCCTTCTCAGCTGTCTGTTGTCGGGTTAAGTATTTAAGAATAAGTAAAGGCTGGCTGTCTTCACACACCCGCGAATCCTAGAAAGTAAGTAAGCCCAATACTCATCGGGATTGCGCCTACGAGATACACAACCAACAAAATGCGAGCCATGCTTGCAGCAGCGTCTGGCTTCTTTTCAAGGTTCAAAATAAGTGTGCTATTCTGAGCCGGTGGCATGATAGCCTCTAACAAAACCGCAAGCTTGATAAATGGTGTGTTGAAAACTGAGACCCTTGGGATGACTAGAATGGCGAGAAGCGGTAAGATGATAAATCGACAGATAGAGATCGCTATAACCAGCCTCGGCATGCGCAATTGAAGCGACGATACCTCTCCAGGAGCACTGCTGGTGGGAGTTTCCACTTTTCGAGCCAGGGAACCTGCCAATATCAGCACTGCAGCTGGTGAATATCCAGAACCCAGCGTTTGAAGCGCACTGAACATCGGCGATGCCAAAAAGGAAGTGCATACAGGACTGAGGCCGATTGAAAGGCCTGCGAAGGCTCCGATCAAAGGCGGCGAGACCACGCGCTTCCCAGCCGCTCTCAGCAAGCCACCAAGGGCCTTGTTCTGGCCTGCGGCGACCGCTGGCGCAGCGCTGGGATCGGGGAGCCCGGCCAAGATTGAGTACCCCACAGACCAAAAGAAGCCTGTCCAGCCAATGAGGAAGAAGGAAATGCTCGACACCAAGGCCGCCAGGTTGCCAGGTTGCCCCGCAAACAAGGCGTTAGCAAAAAGCAGGGGAAGAGCTGCAGAGTTTCCGAAGCCGCAACACACGAGAAAAACACGGCGCTCGGGATCGGTGAGACGTAGCAATTTGGCCCCAACAATGCCGAGCATGAGGCCGATGAAGACAGTCGCAACGGCCGCCATCGGTAGGTAAAAGAGGCCGCTTGAGAACGGGACGGACATGGTGCGCACAACGTTGGTGAGCATCAGGCAGGGAAGGAAGATGTTGAAGACACACTTGGACAAGGCCTGGTGAATAGCTAGTCGTCAGATATTTCAAGCACGAGATGTGGGGGTGCCTGGAAGGACGAGAGCGGCGTACGTACGGTAAGGGTGGCGGTGTCCAGCAGGCCGCACTTGGCAGCGGCAACACCAACGAGCAGGGTGGTCATGAGCTTGGATATGGCCGAAACGGAAGAGCTCAAGACGGAAGGGTCAATGAGACCCTGTAAGGCAGAGAGTGTGGCGGTGGGCGGTCTTCGGGCATGCCGGGAGGGGGGGAATGCGATGCGGAGCGGATGGGATGGTGTCATCGAGTTGCTCGTGAACCCTGGAGGACGTAGCTGCAGCGGAGGCGACGCAGCAAAGCAGAGCGACGTTGCCATTCTCGCAATGCTCTCCGCGGTCTCGGTGGTGCGACAGAGGTGGAACACCAATACGATACGAAATGAGATCGAGAGAGAACCTGAAGGCGGATCAACGTGGTGCGACAGAGGTGGAACACCAATACGATACGAAATGAGATCGAGAGAGAATCTGAGGCGGATCAACCAATGGAGTTGCATCGTGGGGTGATGTGGAATTGATTGTTCCAGCACAGCTGCCGGCGACGATGACAGACTCTCTTCTCTCACATTGACGGCAACCGTCACCTCCCAAAGTGACCTCTTCCCAGCATCCATTTTCAACGCACACCCCATGGCGCGGCGGATACCGCTCTGCTGCGCTCCCTTCCCTCCCGCTCGACGCTGCACCTCGCGGCTTCGTTCCACATGCGCTGCACTCACCCAGCCAATACAGACAAAAGCTTCAGTCGCACGCTTTTCGGCTCGCGCTGCTCGCATCCAGAGAGCCGCCATGGGTGGCAGCTTCTTGCTTTCCAGACTGTCCGCATGCGTGGAAGCTGGTCGTGGTCTGATCTTGAGACGCGTCGCCCATAGACATGGAGCAGCACCAGCAACGGTTACGGGAGGCGTCGGGGTCCAAGTGGCTGTCGGTGACGGCATCGGCAAAGAGGCGCAATGCGTTGATACAGGTGAGCCGCCTCATCAGGAGTTGGAGGTTGCGACTAATGGGAATGGGCATGAGAGAGTCGACCATCAGGTGCAAGAGGATCCGACTGTAGAACAGACTCTCAGCGATTTTCATAGCCATGTGGAAGGGGAAGAGCAAGGGAGACAACCAGTCAAACATTCACTGGCTGAGTTGCTCGCTCTCGTCGTTAGCCTTGACGCAGAGAAAGACGACCAACTTCTGTCCCACTGCATCCAGCCAACACCACTACCGATAGCACTACAAACGCCGCTTTCCACCGAACAGGAAGCCGTCCTTCTTGCACGCCAAGCCGTCCTAGATGCCATACTCTCCAAGCACCATCGAAGTGAACAAGCGCCCGATCAGTTAGTTCTCTTTGCACCAGGTTTGCACGCCCCTGTCGCTGAGCGGCAATCCTTTCTCTATCCCCTCTCAGTCTTCGCCCTTAACGACGCTTCGCTCGCCATCAAAGCCTCTATGCAAGCCACCCGCCTCGATGACGCGCTCCCCGACAACGTCCACTACGTCCACTTAGAAGCAGTGCTCGACGGTTGCGCATGGGATGCCAGTCTCGTGCTTAATGGATACAGCTGGCAACGCAGAAGCACGTGGTTGGTTTGTCTCGATACAACCGACTTTGAGCACGAGCGATTGCAAAGACATTTGTCTATGATTGGGACGTTGACGTCCCTTGATAGCGCTATTGTGGTTGTTTATGTAACCCCGGATTTTGCGCAGAACGTGCAGGAGAGTGAAGATGGGCATTGGATGGGAGCGGCACCAATCTTTGCATGTGGGGACCTATTCGCTTTAGCAAGGGACTGTGGATTTCAGGTATCGTATGTGACATCGCTGCGAGATGCTGCTGCCGAATATGGCTTGCCTCCATGGCTCCAAAATTCTCTATCGACATCTCTCTTCGCAGATCAGTTGAAATTTGCGTGCTTCAAGCATATGCGAAGCAGCGTATTGGGTTCTATACCCGATATTAATAGTGCCAGCGAATATTCTGCTCGCAACGGTCTTCAGACGAACACCGATGACGCAAGAGTCGCCTCTTCTCCTACTCGGTTATCGTTTGTCCGGAATACCTCAACAGAGAAATTCGAAGACTACGCTAACAGTGATACTCGGGCACTTCGGTTTGAGTTGCAGGTGGGGTCCATCCCTCCACGACTTTCCCGTCAAGAGTTCTCGGTTGTGTTGATTGGGAGCGATCTCAGTTTTGGTTGCTGGGACCCGAAACAGGCGAAGAAAATGCATGGTAATATATGGGAGACAACTGGAGTCATGGCAGTCGACCTAGCGCTCAGTGTTGAGGCATCCACCGTCGAGTACAAATACGCCATCACCAATGCCCAGAAGGATATTATTGCTTGGGAGGAGGGTAGCAATAGAGTTCTCGCACCGGCTGCAGCGGAAAGTGTGCAGTACGTTCGAGAGGAGTGGAGGTCATGAATAACTGTGGGAAGATAGAAATTGCACTTTATTTGGTTAGCCCTAAATCTGGGAAAAAGGGAAATTATCCGTTCGACGCGCCGGCGGGAAATCCGGATATATAAAAATCCGAGGGCGGTATCCCGACCGACCCTCGGGGGTAACTTGCTACCCTCCGACAGCGCCGGCGAAAAGTCTCGAGACTCGACATCCGAAGTATCCCCATCCCCCTCGCTCTCGCGACTCCTTTCCCCCGCCGCTGCGTGCGACGAGCGCGGCTACTACTAACCTCATCGTTGCCGTTCTCCCACAGTTATGGGCCCAGGGGGAAAGATGAGTAAATTATCAGGATTCTTCGACCCGCCTCTCTTCGCCGCCGATGGCGATCTTGAAGCCTGGCGCAAGAAGGTTGGACAGTGGGTCGACTCACTCAAAGTCGCCCACGACCAAGGCACCGATCGCACTTTTCAGACGATGTTCAAGCTCCTCGGACGAACGCTCTATGAGCGCGGCCTTCCGGA
Source organism: Chondrus crispus (assembly GCF_000350225.1). Taxonomy (NCBI): domain Eukaryota; phylum Rhodophyta; class Florideophyceae; order Gigartinales; family Gigartinaceae; genus Chondrus; species Chondrus crispus. The sequence goes on from NW_005179169.1 coordinate 44,296, forward strand.
AGCTCAGAAGGCAATCGTCGATGAAGCCCAGTCCAAAGGACAGCTCGACTACCTTCAGATGGATGATCCCGTGCAAGCGGCACTCTCCATCGTCGAGCTTGTCGCTGTAGACCCACCGATTGCCATGGTCACAAGGCTCATCGCATCATACCAGAAGGTCACCTCGTGTCGCCGAGACAGGAACGAGAAGCTCTCCAGCTTCGTCTCGAGGTTCCGAGGTTTGGCAGCCAAGCACTTGCTGCACGCCAACACTTCTTCTTCTTCGCAGATAGGTGAAGTTTTGGCGATTACCCTCCTCAATAACGCAAACATAGAGGAGGGAACGTTGACCAATGCCAAGCTCCAACTAATTTCGCATGCAGAAGCCCGAAACAAGGAGGAGTCGGCAGTCGTCGACACCGAAAAGGTATCCAAGGTGCATCTCGAGGAAGTCCTCAAGATATCTGAGAAGCTGAAGAAGGTTGACGTTCCACTCCGCGAGTCAGAGTCCACGGCCGATGATTACAAGAAGGCTCTGTCCGACTTCAGATCGCAAACAATCAGCTTCATCCGCTCCTTGGACATTGCAGTCCAAGACCTAAAGGTGACTGCAGAGAATAATGCTGCGAAGACGTCAGTGGCAGACTCTTTCCTGCCGCGGCACACTTCTTGCAGGCTCAACCTTGACGACGCGGTGATCGTGCTGAGGAATCTGACCCAGACAACGTCAATGGATGCTCCTCAGTTCTCCATGAAGGACGTCCAAGCCTTAGTTGACCGCAAGGTCAAGTCTCTCATTGGCACCCATGGCAAGCCTGGCCCTGCAAGCATCTTCGACAGACTCTCTGAAGTCGGCTCGCGTCACGGGCAGAAGAAGGACACTCGAATGGGTCCACCCTCTAGCCGTCGTGACGCATCTCGAGGCAGTCGCAAGAGGCAGCTGCCTTCTGATCACGAGACCCAGTCCATTTGCTATGACTGCGGAGAGCGTGGTCACTACAGAGGGGCAGCAGAGTGCAAAGAACCTAGCGCCTTCACTAAGAAAAAGAGGACGCGCCGAGACCCCAGTGACGGCGGCTCCGGGGCACATCCCTCGTTTTTTCGGAGAGGCTCCGGCGGCTCGTCAAACAGGCAAGCCTAGTCAGCCATCCCGGAGCCTCCTCGGATATCAATCCGAGAATCCCGGATCCAAATCCCATTATTGATCCGGGATGTCCCAGAAGTGTTGGAGGAATTTCTTGCGCCGCAGCCCTCTGCACTGCCATGAACATTCCATTCAAACTTCGAAGGCTAAACTGTGAACCGTTCTTGCACGGATATGGCAAGAATTGTAGCGACGCCGAGGTCACTATTGGAGTTTGGAACCTTCCTGTGACCGACATGAGTGGAACGGAAGTCAAAATTCCGTTCTACGTTACGAGAGGAGATGGATTCCTTCTTCTGGGTAACGAAATCCTTCACCGTTCGTACCAGCTTGGACCGGAGAACCTTTTGGTTATTCCAAAAGGAGTGAGAAACCTCTCGTCAAAACGCCTCACGTTCAAGACATACACCGAACCAACAATGTCGAGTGACCCCGATGCGGTTCGCACATTTCTTCTCGTCGTTCCGTCGAAAACATCCTCCTTTGTGACGTTCTTCTCCACGGAAGTCTCATATGCGTCCACTATCCCGCCGGCAGAAACCATGAAGGCAAGGTTTCGATATGGCAGAATCGCCGGTCGCTTTGCCAACAAGCTTCATGGATATTCACACCTTGCCCTTCAAGACATGGAGACGCTGTGTCGTCGAGGAGGGGTTATGACTCCTGTGCTAAAACAAGCGCTTCAGAGAGCCGTCGAGAAGTGCACTAGCTGCAAAGAAACAGGCCGCCCACTCCAATCACGGAAGATATCCTTTGGGAAAATACTCGCCTCGTTCAACAACCATGTCCAACTCGACTTCTTCTTCTGTGCGGAGTTCGAGAACGCCCCCATCTTACATATGGTGGATGTCCATACGGGTTATTCAGTAGCATCCCTGATGCGGACCCGTGAGATGGACGAAGCAGCTCGGCAATTGGAAGTCGCATGGGTAAACGTTCACGGTGCACCATCAATCATATCGGGAGATATCGAGTTCTTCAACTCCCGTTTTGCCGACGCCCTAAGGTACTTCTCAATACGTTTTGAACCCCGTCCAGCCCGACGTCATAACAAACTCGGCGTCGTGGAGCGGAAGAATGCGGTTGTCCGTGTGCTTATCCAACGTCTTCTAAAGGATGCATCAAACTCCTCGGCGTGCAGTGTTGACTCAGTTAAAAGGAAAGACGTGGTCTCACGTGCCGTGTATCTGAGCAACATCTTATATGGAAGCAAGTCACTGAGCAGCTTCGAGATGACTCGGGGTTACACCCCCTCGCTTGTTGGTCTCCCTCAAGCAAAGCTGTCCGCTGATCTCATCACTGCGCATAACGAGCAAGTGGCACGAAGAGCTTTGAGGCTCCTCGACAAGTCGCGATGTCCACAAGCGCTTCAAGCCGCCCAGTTATCACGTGATGACCCTGTGTATTTCTTCAAGAGAGGCCCAAAGTTTGGCTCGTGGGAACACGCGTACGTGCGGAACCCACAGCCCCACTTCGTCGTCCTTTCAAGGCGTCAGGATCACATTGGTAAGCCCATAAGAGCGGCATACGAGGACGTTCGGAAAGCTCCGTCCTCCCCTCTACTTGCCGAGTTGGATGACATGGACTTCGTATTCCCACGGTCGTACTCCGTCATTGATGAGGACTTTGAAGAAGGTATGTTCCCTCCAACATCGGCACCCCCTCCGCTTTTCTCTGAGTTGGAAGAGATGCCGAATGTGAGTGACAAGTCGCCTCCAAGCAGACCGGAAGAGTCTGCAGGGCAGCAGGAGGCGGCGAATGTAGACAGCCTTCCTGACTTGGAGCCCCCCGGCGATCTGACGGACATCTCTGAGTTCAGGACCGAAGAGGCTCTGTGGGCTTCCCACCCCATATCAAAGAGCTTATTAGCATCCTCAAAGCCGAAGAGGTTGAACAACCCTTTGTTGGACGTCAACACAAGGTCCATCGGTCGCTGCAATTCCTTGTTTGGAACACGGTATCCAGTCTCAACTTCGAGTAGCACTCTCGATTTGAACTCAACTCATGAGCCCCCACAGCCGGAAAAAGACATCGGAACCACAGACGTTGTAGCTCCGTCGAGCCTGCCTTTTCATCTTGCATCGTCGAAGCAAAAGGTCCTTCAACAAATTCAGGAAGTGGTTGGGAACAAGCCCACCTCTGAATTCAAACTCCAATTTGCTCCGCGATGGATAGTTGATCAGGCCATAGCTGAGGAGAAAGAAAACTACGCACAAGCCGAGGCATACAAGGAAGTCCCGTATGGGGATCTCCCACGACATGCCAATGTGATTTCTTCCCACCACTTCTTCCAAGTCAAGACCGACGGAGAAGGAGGAAAGCTGAAGCTAAAGTGTCGTCTAGTCCCACACGGGAACCGGGATCGAGACAAAGAATTCGTCCGGAAAGACTCAGCGACAGCGCAGTTCCCAATAATTCGCATCGTTCTCTCTGTCGCGGCAATAATGTCTTTCTCAGTTGCCTCCATTGACATCAAAGGAGCATACTTGCAAGCTGGCCACTTTCCCCGGGACATATACGTCCGACCCCCGAAAGGTTGGGTATCTTCTGCTCGAACAGTCTGGAAGATACTCAAGCCGGCCTATGGAATTGTAGAATCCGGACGCCTATGGCAACTCGTCGCCGAGGAATGGATGTCCACGCAAGGGTTCGTACAAGTCCCAGGCCTTCTTCAGCTCTTCGCCAAATACAATGCGGAGGGATCGATAAACCTACTGGTCGCAAAGGTCGTCGATGACTTCCTCGTGGTTGGCGTTCTTCCTAACATCCATCAATTTCACGAAGCTATCTCTCGCCGGTTCATTGTCGGACGCTACGTCGTGAACAAGGACTTGATCTTCAATCGTCTTCATATCCACCAGGAGCCTTCCGGCTCTTTAAGCATTAATATGCAAGAGTACGTGGACAAAATTCTTCCGATCGAAGTCTCAAAGGAAAGAAGAAGACGACACCAAGACAAGTGCACCGCTCCAGAGTTGACTTCATACCAAGCTCTCGCCGGAAGTCTCAATTTCCTCGGACATGGCATTCTCCCGCAAGCGGCTTTCGCAGCCAGCTACCTTCAGCAAGCCGTTGGGCGCTTGAAGGTGGCCGATCTTATAAACGGGAACAAGTTGCTTGTGGAGATCAAAGCGCTTTCCCCGACGCTCCTATTTCGAACGCCGTCATCTCTCGTCAATCCTTCCTACCTCGCTTTTTCTGATGCCAGTCAAGGTAGCTCCTCATACGGGCAGACAGGGTACGTCTCCGGCCTATACCTGCCAGCAGGGGGTGCGGGGATCTACCACGTCCTTGACTGGATCAGTTGCAAGCAGAAGCGTGTTGCCTTTTCATCCATGGGGGCAGAGATTCTTGCCGCCGCAACGTCATCAGACCGAGGCTCGCTAATGGCAGAGAGCCTGCAAACTCTTCACAAAGCCCCAGTCAAGCTTCCCTTCGTGCTGACGGTGGACTCACACGGGTTGTACTCCACCGTGACCACCCTTCACGAAGGTGCAGACTACCGCTTGAGGCCGACGGTAGCAAGGATGAGGGATTCCTTCGAAAACGGGGAAATTTCAGTAATGCAATGGGTAAGCGGTACGCAAAACCCTGCCGATGCATTAACCAAGAGGAACGTAGAAATGTTCAAGATCCTCAATGGAATCATGCAGAAAGGTCTTCTAGAAGATGAGGTTCTTCAAGGCTCAAGGCGGATCAAAAGAGCATCGAGCATGCCAATGTAACTCTCGAACTCGTTTAATCGCTGTCGTCTTCCACTACCCTCATCCTCTTAGTCCTTCTACCAACCAAATCATTGTTCATGTGATTCTTCTTTGTCTTCCTGCTTTCGCTGCGCTGTTTTCCAGACTTTCTGCGATTCTTCTTCCCTTTCCCGACTGGCTGCAATTCAAGCTTCCGAACTTCAGCAATTTCAAAGCCATCGGAACCAATTCCAAGGCACGCACGCAGCACTCCGGGGCGATTATCAAGCGCAAAGCGCTCAACCGGATCTAGAACGTGGCCTTTTTGGGCGTCAAGAACCACCACGTGGTCTAAACGTTCACCTAGGTCGTCCAGAGCGACGATTCTTATCAAGAAAGTGCCGTCCACCCTGTTGACCATCCACTCCGCAAGACTTTCCAGCACGGGGACGCTGCATTTCTTGAGGCGATACCTCCCGAGATGCTTTTCATTCCAGGTCTGTAACTCTGCAAGGCTTCGAGCGTTGATTGGTCCTTTGCGGAGCATTCCAAGTGCCGGATCTTCCCCTACAACGGAGTGTAGTGCGTTAGCGAAGGAAGCACGCACGCACTCGCTGTGTGTTGCGCGGCAGAAGAGTGCCTGGTGCGTACGATAAGGCCTAGTGAGTCCAGTGGCTTCGCGATGCCCGGGACCCCCAATAACAACGAAATCGTCTTGATGACTGGTACAGTACTCGTCCAGCCATTCCAAGGCCTGTGCTGTCTTCCGAGTACCAAAGACGAGCTCAACTTCGCAGTTCCCCTGGCCACCCGGACAAGTCACTTCCATGTCGCTGGTAACTGGGCTTCCTGCCGAATCGAATACGGACAACACGCTGGCCTGGAGAGTATAGAAGTCCACTTTCCAAAAGGTCTTGCGCCCGCCTACGCTCCGATGTGAAGCGTAGTACTGACCCGGGCGGAAGCCGTGAGTCCTTCCGGAAGCCATCACCACCCTTCGAACCTCCCAGCGGCGCTGCTCGTGCTCCGACACGCCCATTGCGTTAAGCAAGCCCCATCTCTCCAACAACGCAACCTCAAACATCCTCCCTCTCCTATCCGACAGCCAACGTAGAAGAACCTTAGATGTTTCCGTCCCGATGCTCAGCCTCTGAGCAATCCTCTCCCGACTGAAGGTGAATTCGAGGCCCCGGGCCACGACGAGGACTTCGCTAGACCTCCACTTTCCTCCGAGCCACGCCATCATCTCGACCGCAAGCCTCCCCTTACCCTCAACGAGCCACAGGCCTGCCATCACGCAAGGAAGCGCACGACCCCCGATCCCTGGCCTGCCGGCACTCTTTAGGTTCGAGGAGGTCGCGCGCTGACTCGCGGAGGAAACGGCCCGTCGTTGGTGGAAGCTCGGAGGTGGGGAAGCAACGGCGCGCGGGAGTGATAGTGGAGAAGCGGAGCGGCGATGTGGCGGAGAAGCGGAGCGGCGGTGTGGCCGAGAAGCGGAGCGGCGATGTGCCGGAGAAGCGGAGCGGCGATGTGCCGGAGAAGCGGAGCGGCGCCGTGGTGTGAGAAGCGCGAGCGGTGACGTGATGTGAGAATCGGAGCGTCGATGTGCCGGAGAAGCGGAGCAGCGCCGTGGTGTGAGAAGCGGAGCGGTGACGTGGTGTGAGAAGCGGAGCAGCGATGCGGTGCGCGAGATCGAGCGGACGCTGAACTGAGCCAGTGTATAGTGAGGGCTGGCGGTGGGCGTGCGCATGTGGTGACTACCGGAAGCTGCGGGTCCGCGGTGGATTTGGGGGTCCGAAAGGGCGCGGCGAGAGAAAGGGGGATAACTCAAGATGCAAGCGCCCTTACCCTACGCAAATCCAGAAGGCCGCGTGGTCAGGACAAGGGATCGAGTACCGAGCAGCGGCGGCGCGGCGTCAGATCCATATAGGGTTGGCGCCGACGGCGGATCGGCCGGCGCCGCGTGCCCCAATTTTAGGGCCAACAGGGGGTGTGTGGGAAGATAGAAATTGCACTTTATTTGGTTAGCCCTAAATCTGGGAAAAAGGGAAATTATCCGTTCGACGCGCCGGCGGGAAATCCGGATATATAAAAATCCGAGGGCGGTATCCCGACCGACCCTCGGGGGTAACTTGCTACCCTCCGACAGCGCCGGCGAAAAGTCTCGAGACTCGACATCCGAAGTATCCCCATCCCCCTCGCTCTCGCGACTCCTTTCCCCCGCCGCTGCGTGCGACGAGCGCGGCTACTACTAACCTCATCGTTCCCGTTCTCCCACAATAACAACTACCAAAGAGTTTTGAGCGACTCATGAAACTCATAATCATTAGAGCGTTTGTGAATAGGCGAATGACCTCGTTGTGGAAGATGTGGAGAAGCACCTCTGGAAACGGGCGATTGACAATCTGCGCTCACGACTAATTATAGAGTCACATACAGTGCCGAAAAAAAGTATAGGGACAGCATCAATACTCACATTGCTGGCATACAGTATTGTAAAGGCCAAATTTGAGGTGCGTCTAGGACTGTAAAAGCAACGAGGAGACCGAATCCGGGGTCGGATTTAAAGATCGAGACCTCATTCGCATGATATTTATAGAAACCTTATTTATGGGTGTTCGAAATTATAAGGTACAGCGCATGTCTTTCACTACTTCATCGCTCCTAGTACTTCGTCGGACCTCCCTTTGCCACTACACACTCAAAGCACCGCTTTTGCATGGAACGGACAAGCATTTCCAGGCATTCTTCTGAAACTTCGTCCCACGCTTCCATTATAACTTCTAAAAGCTCATCCACGTCCTTAAATTGACGTTGGTGTGCATAAACCGTTCGCGCTAGGATGCCCCATAAATTGTCGATAGGATTCAGGTCAGGTGACTTGGCAGGCCACTCTAAGAGAGGAATTTCCTCCTCGTCAAACCACTGAAAAGTACGTCTACCGCGGTGTATAGATGCACCATCTTGCATAAACACCCAACTTGGACCCATTTCTTGGTCCACAAACGGCAAAAGATAGGACTCTAATGTATCTATATACTTAATAGCATCCTGCTTTCCATTTAAAACGGCGAGCTCGCACTTCTTAGTACCAGAAAAAGCGCCCCAAACCATTACAGAATCCCCACCCTGCTGCCGTTTTGAGAACATCCGCTTGTCGGTCCGTAAATCGTGCCAATAGTACCCGAACCCATCCGGCCCGTCCAAGTTGAATTTCTTCTCGTCCGACCACACCACATTCATCCAATCCGACACCGTCCAAGTGACCTTTTCGCGACACCACTGCTCCCGTGCAATTTTGTGTCTCGGGAGCATCATCGGAGCAGGGACCATTTTGCTGTACTGAATCGTTGGCGTGGCGCGTAGGATACCTCGCACAGTAGATGGAGTTACAGGAAGACTAAGGGTCTTAACCAACTCTGAAGAACACAAATGCCCTTTGTGCGCTTCGCGCAAGAGAGCACGTCGAGCCGTGGAGGTGAGTTTGGAGGGCCTACCGGGCCTTTTCTTCTTCCCATACAGGCCCAGGTTCCTTAAAAACGTGGCCACGACGTTACGGGAGCGCGAGAGATGCGCTGCAATTCGCCTAATTGTCCAATTGTTGAGACGAAGAGCCTGTATCTGCCCTTGTTCATGCTGGCTCAGATGCGTACCGCGAGGCATTTTTTGCTGTGTCGAAGTGAGCTACCGCATGTTTTGCGCTTTCGCCTTCCTTTTGTATGCGTCTAGTCTCTTTTACCAGTCTTTTCGCGGGAGATACTGCATTGTGTAGAGCGGGGTTTTAAAGAAACTGCTGTGTACCTTATACTTTCGAACACCCATAAAAAAGGTTTCTATAAATATCATGCGAATGAGGTCTCGATCTTTAAATCCGACCCCGGATTCGGTCTCCTCGTTGCTTTTACAGTTCTAGACGCACCTCAAATTTGGCCTTTACAATACTGTATGCCAGCAATGTGAGTATTGATGCTGTCCCTATACTTTTTTTTCGGCACTGTATGTACTGTTGTTCTAATACAGTATACAGAGGGCCCTACCCATTAGTGCCGCTCCGTGTACGACCCCAAAATTGGCACTATTGAGAGACGGTATTAATAGGTGACGTCGTCACATCTATTTTCATGCATTCGGTAATTAACGTCTGCCGGCTCCGCGTTGGGTCTCTGTCGTGTTTTGCAGTGAGAAACGCGCGCTTTGCGGACCTCAGATACGATAGAGCGTCTGAAACTTGACATTCAGTAGCCAAATCTTCCAGCTCTCCAAACAATTCCGCAATCTCAACGACAGAGGGGACAGTCCTTCGCTCTCTCGCTTCCTCTGAGCTCCCATCTTCATCACTTGATTGCGTTGTAGTTGTGTTCGTCACACCCTGAACTGACTCAAAAACGTCCATGGCATCATTAACAAACGCCTCTACCACACTTTCGTCGGACTCAATATTTACCCGCCGTTGCACATGAGAAATTCGAGCAGCTTAGCCTCTAGATTTGGGACCCATATGGCCTGACGGGTCTTCAATTGCAGTGATTTGGGCTTCTTGTTGGCTACGCGGAGTACTTTGGGAGCAGTTGCTCTGATGTTTCGCACGGTGCGCCCTGCGATGCCGAACTGCCGCTCAATTGCTTCAATACAGTGTCTCTTTTCGAGCAGATCTGCAATGTCTAGCTTCTGCGCTATTGTCAGGCGCTTGCTCGTTGCGTTTTTTATTTCCGGAACCGGATCCATAAGGGGGACAATGTTATCACGCAACGTGTACACGTACACACGAAGACTTCAGCGCCCATTTTAAGTATCTGAATAAACCACGCCGACGGCCAAAAGGGATCGTCGTCAATTACGCAATCACAGGTCATGGACCCTACGCAAGCCTAACAGCAACCACTGCATTCTACGACCTCTACAACGTATTCGAGCTTCGCTCTACGAAAGTAACCGACAAGGATTCGAGCGTTGCTCTACACCTTACCCACCCAGCGTGCGAGCATTGCTCCGCTAGCCAAGTCTGATCATTGCTCCTTCTAGTTGTCACCCGCCCACAACGACAACATAGCCGATCTACAACATACTAACTCCCCCCGGTCGCGACGCCGTCACTACCTTGACACATCCCCCATTTGGACACCGCTGTACGACAACGCTAAGCTCACTGAAAGAGAGGAACGAACCATGGACACCCCTGGCACCAGCGGCAATCCCCCCGGACTTCACAGCTACACGCTCACGCAAGCCCCGAAATGGAAGATATCAGAAGAGCTCCCGCACTCACGAAAGACAACTTCCCCGTCTGGCATGCCACCCTTATGGACATACTGACCATGCATGACCTCGAAGCCCTCATTGACGACAACTTCACCCCCTCCACCCGACCTGACAGCGTTTTACGGCAAGGCAATGGCCAGCTGTCGCCGAGTAATTGCCAAAAGTATCCCAGCCGACATCAACAACCAGATGACAGCCGTGCTCTACACCGAACCCCCTTCACGCATTGTCGAATTCCTCAAGGACCTCCTGCAAGGCAACACAGCGGATAACCACGCTATACTGGAACAAGAAGCCAAACAAACCGTGCTACACGATGGCATGACAATCAAGGATTACGTCACAAAACACCGAGCCCTCCGTGCCCGCATGCAGAACGCAGCATACCCCCATATTTCCGAAGAAGCAACAACAGTTCGCTTCATGGTGGAAGGACTCCGCCCTAACGCCTCATTCCGCGATCTCATTCGGGCGTTCAAGGCCACTGGAATCCCACCCAGAATTTCGGACTTCCAAAGATGTCTCCATGACGTCGAGGAGGAGAACGGAAGGATGGACACACCATCGCCTCCACTTTACCCCACCCAGCCGCACACTTGCCATGGTGACAATCGGGGTCGGTATCGCGGCAGTCATCAACGCGGTAATACCCGTGGTAGGGGACGTGGCAGGTGGGGATACCAACGCAATGATAACAACCTTGCCCAACAGCTCCAAGATCTTGCAAACCTAAATCAATTAGTGTCAAACATACGCACCCCGCCTGCACAAGGACGTGACTCCCCTTATCACCGGAGAACCGGTCGTCGTCCCGCCAAAGCGCAACGCGCATACACAGATCCCGGTCTCAGCCTAGAAACGGACACCCAAAATCCTATCGACCTCGCCACGCTTCAAGCCATAAACGCAGCAGGTGCCCAGGTCTCGGACGAAACCGAATCCGAGGAGGACGATCATAACCGTACGTTCATACTTGACTCAGGAGCCCACCCCTCTCACGTCAATTTTTCGTTCCCTGCTATGCGCCAATTGACAAAACCACTAACAACAAGAACGGCAACCTCCTCTCAGTCCACTCCATCGCCAAGCAGCATGGGCATGTAGTATTCTCCGCATCAAAAGCCAGCATAGTTAACACCAAGGCGGCCAACCCGCGAGTGATTGGGTCAGCAAGATGGTACAACGGCCAATACGTCCTCCAAGGCCCACCCCCCTCGTCACGAGCTGCCAGAACCATCCCAATCAAACGTCGTTCAAAGCAAAGATCAAAACTACCCACTCATCAGCAGCCAACACAGGATACATCCGCTGGTAAACGTACAAACATTGGCGCTATTCCGCGCGGCTTACCCAACAAATTGACCCAAAACATCTTCGCGGCGGGCCGCATGCCGGACTCTGACAACGAAACAGGTCAGTCTCCGTCGGAACTCGCCAAGGCGTTTCACAAGTGGCATCTTTTATTCAACCACATCAGTCCCCGAACCTTACAGACGATGGCAAAAAACGAGCTCCTGCCACTCCCAGCAATTCTCAAGCGAACCCCCCCCCCACGGCTCACCTGCTCCGTCTGTGCCCACGGCAAAATGCGCCGGCAGCCGCACAAATCAGCCACGCACCGCTATTCCATCGCTGTTTCCCTGTCCTCCGATGTTTGCGCACCCATCTCCCCCAAATCGACCCACGGCAACGCATATTTCATTACGTTTAAAGACACAAAGTCCAAGTATGCTATGCTACACTTCATGCCCAATAGAAAGAACATACTCCAATTCATAATCTCTACAGTACAGACCATCAAGAGACGTCACGGTCAGCCGCCGCATATTTTCACGACGGACAATGCCGGCGAGTACATGTCAAAAGCCGCACGTCAATATTACCACGCAGAGGGCATTACGCTCAAACCCAGTACGCCCTACGCTCCGCAAGAAAACGGGATTGCTGAACGCATCAACAATACTCTAATGACAGCAGCGCGCGCTGCCCTTTACCACAGCCGGTTATCCCCCGTTTACTGGAAAGATGCAGTACGCGACGTGTTGTTTAAGTACAACATAACAATGCACCACACATCCAAGCAACTACCGTTTACCGCTTGGAACGGGCATGCACCGGCAATTACCTCATTGCACACATTCGGCCAACGAGGGTTCATTCCCATAATACGCAGTAAGACAAAGCTCCAAGCCCGCGCACACCCTGTCCGTTACATGTTCGACATCGACGAATCGCATCTCATGGTGCGGACCCTCGCAACTGAAGAATACAAGCGAGTCAGGACGATCGATTTCAAACCATACTCCCGCACCTTGGACCCCGTCGCCACACAAACGACAGCCAACAAAACGCATATCCCACACCCGGATCCCACCCACGTAACAGAAACCACACCGGCACCACGATCGCACAAGCAGGCCATGAGATACCCCGACGCTCAGCTGTGGGAGCGCGCACACAATCTCGAGCTTGACAAATTGGACGAAGCAGGAGCCATCAAAATGGCTACCCAGGTCCTCCATCCCCCCCCAAAACCCGGCTGATCCCCCTCACGATGACCTACCGCTATAAACGCGCAACAAATGGGGACATTCTCGAGCACAAAGCCAGGTGTTCAGTAAGAGGGGACCTGATGCAACCGAATATCCACTATGACCCCTCCCAACGAGCCTCTTATATGGCAGACAAGGATACCATACGGCTTTTGTTTGCAATATAGGCCGCAGGTAACCTCGCCTGTGACCACTTTGACCTCAAGTCAGCTTACATTCACGAAGACTACAAATACAAAAAGCCTGTGTACGTGAAGCGGCACCCACGTTTCAATGGTCACCTCAAACACAAGGGGCCAGGCGGGCGATTAACCAAAAACGTATACGGCACTCCCTCAGGGGGATACTTTTACCTCGAAGGTGCGCACACATTCCTGCGCAGCCACGGCTACCAACAAAGCGAGCAGGACTCATGTCTTTTCTTCAATATTCATTCACCCAAATCCTTCATATTCATAGCCCTAAGCTCGGACGACTTCCTAATAGTGGCCTCGCACACATCGCACATCGAAAAGCTGCATCAGGCGCTATCAAAAAGGTACAAAGTGAAACGGCTCGGTCCCCCAGCACAGTACCTAGGGTGGACAATCCAACACCAGAAAAATGGAGCAGTGAAAATCAGCCAACCGACGTACATCCATAACGTCCTCACTCACATGCGCATGACCACTGCCAACGGAAAAAGCACCCCTTACACCGATGGCATCAAACTGCATGGCCCCACAGATAAAGATACCCCAATACTCCATCTCAAGGCAAAGTACCAACAAATTATGGGAGAACTTAGATATATAGCAGACTGTACGAGGCCGGACATCGTTTTTCTTGTCAACAAGCTGGCAGCAGCCACGCATAGCCCGACCAAACGCCACTGGGTTCACCTAAAACGACTAATACGATACCTGGTCGCCACGAGAGACGACGGAATCTTGTACCAACCCTCGAAATCTCACACCGGCCTTTCATCTGTCCTTCACGAACCAACCACACCCACACGACCCCACCCTGTTCAATCTTATTCAGATGCCGATTTCGCTGGCGACGAGGCGGATCGCAAATCAACAACCGGCGCCCTCCATCTATTCGCAAACGCCCCCGTCGCATGGACATCGACCAAACAATCCATGCAAGCCCTATCGACGTGCGAAGCCGAGTACATGGCGGCATCCACGGCTGTGCAGACTACTCTCTGGCTGCGACGCATATTGCAGGAGTTATCCATCCTCCCTCCAGCCGCCACACCCTTACTTGTCGACAATCAAGCAGCAATCGCCATTGCAACGAACACAGCGCCCACCAAAAAGCGGAAATTTATCAACTTGAGACACCATTTCTTGCGCGCACACATCGCCAACGGCGACATCAAAGTCCTGCACGTCCCGTCTGAACGCATGCTGGCAGGCATGCTTACGAAGCCGCTGGGTGCACAAAAGTTCAGGGCCAACAAGCAAAGAATATCCATGACTCAAACATGGGCGGATAATTGACTCTGTTATGAGCCACTCTGACACCTGCATCCGAGCAGAAGGAATGCTATTACGCAAAGCGTAACCAAAACAAAACGCTCGGACACAGAAAACGCGTGTCCCAAGCCAGTATTATTATTACGCAACGTGTACACGTACACACGAAGACTTCAGCGCCCATTTTAAGTATCTGAATAAACCACGCCGACGGCCAAAAGGGATCGTCGTCGATTACGCAATCACAGACAAGGTCTGTGAACGCTGTTCGGCGAATGGAATGGGGCTTAGATGCCGCTTTCACATGTTTTCACGCGCGACGGACGGACGGCTGCATGACACCTAGACCCGTGTGGCACGTGGCACTTTTCGTGTTCGTGCGTCTGGCCGGCATTAATGGGGGGGGTGGCATTAGCAAATGTGGCACTAATGGGAGTCCCCCCCCTGTACACCCCTTACTGCATTTAGTGTCACGCACAGTATTTCGGTGTGGGCCCACCGCTTTAGAGCTACACATATTAGTGCAAGTTACACTATTAGATTCGTTACACTATTCACTGCTGAGCTTATTTAATGTACGCTACGTTATATACTTCTTTTTAAAAAAGTGTAACAACAAAACGGTATCCGATGACTGAATAGTGCCTATTCTTGAGCCCCACTCTTCGTAGCTACTCTTCCTTCACAAGTACTCCCGGTGCTTCGTCACTATGCGCTGTAAATATGGAGTCAGCTGAGAGACCTCCCAAACGCCGTTAGTGTTTAGAGCCATCCCAGTCATTATCATGGCTTTTCGAGCATAGGTAAGACCATCTGCATCACACTGACGGTTAAAATCGCGAACTGCATCAGCTGGGAGACGCAAGAAAAGCTGTGCGCTGCAACTTGTAGCAGTCTGGTGATATTTTGGGTAAGGTTTGGGAGGATCGTCAGCGGCGGGATTAGAGCAATTATAGTGCACTTACATTAATTAGAATTACGACTAAGCGCTCATCACGGATATTAGTGTAAGTGACATTAATTCGGTAGTTACACTATTAAAAGCGTTACTCTAAATTTGGTAACTGGGTGTAGTACATATGTGACTCTATAGGAAAGAAAGGAAGGATGACCAGTCGGAAGGAGTAGGACACGTAGTGGGACAGCTCAACACCACCACAAGTAGGGTCTTACAGGAATGCGCCTATGATATGCTCAACACAAATATCTCGGTTTGCCACACAAAATGAATAGGACCACTCGAGGGGAGTTGTTTATCATCTCAGAAAGAAAAAACATCATCATTCATCGCCGAGCATTGAAATGTGAGAAATGTTTTGGCATGAAAATTTGTCATTAGAATAGTGTAGATAGTAGACTCGCGGTAGAGATGCTCTAAGACGTTACAGAGAATCCCGGTACGAAACAGTATTTTTTCAACATCAACAAACCCTTCCGACTCAAGGTCCATTATGACTTCTTAGGGGGCACAGGCCCATGGAAAGATGCTAGTGTGCCCGATCTACCTACCAGACACATGCAGTTTGGTTCGCACTTGTGATTTGAAGAGTTTCCCCTTTTCCGGCGTACTCCTTCAGTGGATTAGAAATTTCCGTGCGCATGGTCAAGACCGGTCTCCATTACTAAATCGCGCGCTCACACAGTATATCGAAGCTACGAATTGTTGTTAGACTTATTTGTAGTAGTCGTCCTTCGATGAAATCAGAAAGTTCGAAGCAGTTCTCGTACAGGGCTCCTCGCATCTCTTGCCCGAATATGCCCTAGAGCTTCGTGAAGAGTTGAGATTGATCTCCAATACTCATCTTCGCCGAATAATCTTCTCCTTTATGCGGTGTAGGGACAGCTCTACTTCTATATTCTAGTTGAAACCCGCACCTCTGTGCCATCTCGCTTTCTCGTTGGCGCAGATGTGTACGGTGCTGGAGTGCAGCGCCATGGCAAGGTCTAAATGGTCCTGAGTTTTCGGGTAGTGCAGCGAGCGAGAAAGAAAGGGTTTACATGTGTATTAAAAGTGTTTCAGAGCATTGTGGTATGAATCTAGAACAGCCGCGAAATCATGATTGCTCTGGTCGACGTTACACGTTGTGTGTGAAACGTCTCTCCTTTCTCTTCGGGGAGAATTTTGGCACGATATCAGGGCAGCGTATGTATGCTCCACATCTAATAATTCGAAGAGTTGCATCTTGGCCTAATAACTTCGGGGACCGAGGAGTCGGGATAACCAAAGTATGTTGTTGGTTGTGCAGATGAAGGATCGATGAGGGTTTATTGACGAGAAGCGAACTCGTCGTCGCTTAAATCAAACCGGAATCCGGAATGAGCTGGCTGTTCTAATTACAGGCCAGCTCTTGATTATTTTAAATTACACCGTAGAAACTACATCTACAGAAAACCGAGTTCGGAATTAGAATAGAACCAGACCAGCGGTCACACTCCCCTCTTTCAAAGCGCAAGAATCTTCCGAGCTTTTTCGACCAGCTCGCGAGGACTGTTCTTGCGTTGCAGCAGACGTTCGAGCATACGAGGAACATCCTCGTAAACGTTAGCAATGGGCTCGAGCGTATCATCCGAATTCGGTAAGCCCTTCCAGCGGACTACAACGTAGACGCCATCAAGGAGTTCTTCCAGTCTCAAGAGGCGCTGTACTATCATTCCGGTTTCGGATTGTAGAACATGGGACATAACTGCGTCCGTGTCCAGTGTCGGATCATGATAGAACTTAAGCCTGCTGGCATGTAGCTCTTCCGATTTTCCGGTTCGTAGATCTTCGACTAGGTAGACGTAGTCATTATTGCGCGTAGCACGCGTCGCGGTCCGCGCCAACGGAGAGCAAGTTTTTCACCAGCGAAGAAGTCTTCCCTGGCAACAAGCACGAAGTCGCCATCCGTAAAATTCGGCAGCGTTCCACTTGAGGCTTTTTTTCGTCCGAGTTTCAGGTTCTTGTCCACAGTATCCCGTACGATCGGATGTAACTCAGCGACGCGCACCTTGAGGGTGCTGATACTGAGAAGCTTTTCTAGCTTAGCAGCCTCGACCGTAATTGGTTGGATCGTAGAACTTCGTAGGAAGGTCGCAATGGGCGCAGTCGGTTCGCAACCCATGAATGCCGTAATCGGAGAAATGTTTCCACGCTGAGGAGACGGGGCGTTGTTAAGCGCGCTCTGCACGAGCAGCAAGATATCCAGCCATTCGGTAAAGTACATTTGAAGCTCCGATAATACGGCTCGCATTGCGCGAAGTAGTTCGCGTCCCAACCGCTCGACGGCACCGTTACTCCACGGACTGTACGGTAGCGTAAAATGATGCGGTACCTTCAGACCTTTCCCGATCAGTCGGACCGTTTCATTTCGGAAATGCGTTGGACCATCGGACATAAATCCATTTGGCACACTCAACGCAGCGCACCAGTCGATGATGGCAATTGCTGCATTTTCAGCCGAAATATGGGAAAAGGGAAAGAACCAATTGTAATCCGAATGGTCGTCGCGCAACATGAGGACATATTTTCCTCCATCCGAAGTCGGTCCAAGTTCGATGTAATCGAACTGTAGAAGGTCATTAGGACCAGTTCCGTGTACAGCCGGACCGAACGGGCGGGGAACCTTTCCCCCTCCAATTGTCGAAAGACAATGGATGCAGGCCTGAACGAAGGTTCAGATGTCGGTCGTCATTGTTGACCAGAAGTAGTGCTTCCGTAGCACTCGTTCCGTAGAATCGCGGCCTCGGTGTCCCGCGGGCCCAGTGTGTGCGATGATGCACATGCGAAGTTGTAAATCCGAAGCTCGGTCAGGAATCCAAACCGAACCATTGGGGTTTTGCCAAAGTCCATCTGACTTCCCGAGATTCGGCGGCATTTCCGATTGTGCCGAAGATTGCGCGTCCGAAATTTCGGTTGGAGACGGCCATTCAAAATCCGTCCCGGATGAAGATGGAAGTTCCGGAATTCGGATAAGTCGCCGTAATGTCGTAGGAGCCGACCAACGCCCGAGGAGATCGGCCCACACATTAGCCGTTCCCTTAATGTGGAAACAGGTGTAGTTATAAATCGACAATCGGACAACCCATCGAAGGACTTTGCGAAGCGAGGTCTGGGTCGTGTCAGGCATTACCGAAAGCGGATCGAATAGGAAGATAAGATTGTTATGATCCGTAAATAGGTCGAATCCTTCCGGTGTAAAGGCAATCCAGTGCATGCGATCCAATGTGGCAAGGATCGCGTAGGCCTCCTTCTCGAGAATAGACCAACCGAATTGTACGGAATTAAATCGCCCAGAGAGGAAGGCGAGGGGCTCTTGCCGCTGCTTCTCGTGGGCGTTCTTGAGGTCCTCATAGGGAACCTGAGTGACGATGCCAGACCAAACGGAGTCCGAAGCATCGGTATAAACGCACAGGCGTTTCCCATCATCGCGATGGGACAACGTAACCTGTTCTGCAAGGGTGTGCTTGCAATTTCCGAAAGCTCGGGTTTCGGAATCTCCCCAGCCCAATGTGGAGAGTATGTACCGAGAAACGGAAAGCTTGGTCCGTTTTCCGGCATTCTTGTAACCTTTCTCCATAAAGTCGTGGAGCAGTGCGACAAGATCCGAAAACTTCGGTATTCCACTTTTTACCCACTGGAGGGCGCAGACAAATTGCTGTAAGTGTGCACCGGTAGTCGGAAGTTCCATATTCAACAGACCATCCAGGCGTCTCGGGTCGTACCTTATACCGTTTTCGGAAATCATTCGGCCGCATCATCGGATATTTTTGGCGAACAGCACGCACTTCGCCGGATGCAGCTTGAGATTGTGCTGACCGCAAAAGCGGAACATGTCTTGGACAGAGCTCAAAAGTCCGGAAACGGTTTTGTCGTGCAGGAGAATATAATCCAACCACGACAGCAGGGTGTTCCGTAAATCGGCAGGTAGAACCTCGGCCAATGCCGATTGTAGATGGGTAACGGCGTTCGTGGTGCCGTGCAAAACCCGCGTCGGAGAAAATATCGGGGTTGGGGTTATGAAAGATTGAAGCATCGAAGAATCGGGTTCGAGCTCCAATTGCCAGTAACCGTGCGATAGGTCAAACGTGGCGAAATACCGGGAACCGATTAGCTTGCCGAGCTCGTGCTCGATATTCGGCATTGGAAACTGATGTTTCACCGTAAATCGGTTAACGGGACGTAAGTCTACCGTAAAGCGGAATTTCGCAGGACCGGGTTTCGGAACCAGGACCGGTGCGCATTCCCATGGAGACGTTGGGTTTGGATAAGCCATGCCATGCTGCACCAGCTTATCCGTCATATCGGCAAGGAATTCTTGTTGTTCCTTACTGTAATTCCGAAGTCGGACTTTAATCGGCCGAACATCGGGAGTGAGGTCAATTCGCAACGGGCGAAGTTTTGCCGGGGAGCCGGAAGAGAATGACGTCCGAAATATGTCGCGGTGCTCGCCCACAATTTGGTTCAATTTCTTGGCGTCCTCTTCAGGCAATCCGTTTTCTCGGGCAGATTTCTTCAATATTCCGATATCGGTTAGTACCTCCTCGTGCTGCTCGGCATCAATAGGATCGAGCAGCGACGGGTCCGGGAACAGGTCTTCTTCCGTCCGAGCGGTGTAGTACTTGGCACGAGGTGTATCCTTCCGAGATTCGGTTTTCTTCTTTGCCGAAATATCGGAAGTAATGCCATTGAGGCGGGCGAACATCATGCGGCTCACAACGCCGCCTCTTCCGAGCGTGGTCGGATTTCCCACGTGGGAGCAGTCGGACCCATCGAGGGCCGACCGATTATCCTCCAGGAGAGTACGCGTGTCCACCTGGAGATGCCGAAGAACGGGCAGTCCTATTATTAGGTCTTCGCACGCCAGCTCGTCGTCCGCAACGAGGAATGAGACGTTGGCGAGTGCGAGTTGGCCCGATGCCAACTGTAATACCGTTTTTGGAATTGTCCACGTGCGGGAAAAGGTGAACGACTGTGCGTCGTAACCTGACTTCAGGGCAACCTGAATGTGCACCGGTTCGATCGCTCGAATTTTTCCGATGCCGCGGACGGCAGCTCGCTCGGCGAGAGTGGGAGAGACGAGACTGTCGTCACTCCCGTCGTCGCATCTTCCCGTAGCGGAAATAGATGCACGGCCATCTGAAACCAGAACCGGGCAAGATGGCGTTTCCGAATCTTCGGTTTTCTTCTGTCCCAAGGGAGGTTTTGTCATGCGACCAGAAGTAGGTCGTCCTTTTGAAGTGTCCGTAGATTCGGAATTTTTGTCACTCGTGTGACTGCGGGTGGAACGGGATGGACCATCCCGTGCCTTTGAAGCCGCAATGTCGGAAAGATACGTGGACTTCTGTTCGTTCGTTGACTGCCGGCTGTGGTACAATTCCACACCGCGACCCTTGGTGGGAGATGAGAACCGTCGGGACGGGCGGTTACTACTCTAGTAATCGTGCACGCGCCCTCTGAAAGCACAGTAGTACCTCCACGGCGTACACGTGGCACAACCGTTGGCGCCGGTTGTGGCCACGGGCACACGTGTGCGACCCGTCCGGTAAGTGATTAGCAATGAGTGGTTAATGGTACAAATTAGCCAATTTAGTACAGTAGCTGGTATACAGTATGTAATAGCTACTGTAGCGGGACAGGTGTCCTGGCGTCCCACTTAGGGGTTAAGACCGGGGGCACCTGCCCCATTCCAGTAAACGGGGGCAGACTCGCCTCCCTTCCCTTTACGGCTTTTTGCTAACTCCGTCCGGTTTTACCTCTAAGTCTCAGGCTTCTAACCCGTGACCGGCTGTGTGGTTATAGCACCTCCACTCAGCTGCGCGTCACCAGCCACGTGTGCCTTCCCTCTTTACAAGTTCTTCCGATCGGTCCGCGCTCGCGTGGGTACCCCGCGTCGCGCGCTCCCTCACACTAATCCCCTCTCGTTTCCGAGTGGTCGGGACGTGGGTAGTTATACCACATTTTGGTACTCTTGTGGAGGGGTTACTTCCCGCCACGTGCGCGCAGGTCCGCAATTACCTCGCCCAATCCGTGGCTCGATACGCGCAAGCGATCGGGGAAACCAATCGGGCTTCCCGCCGGCAGGGGATGTCAGCCATGGCATCCCGGGAGCCGTCCGGAGCGGCCAGAAGATTCGAACGTACCGCCAGGACACGTCCCGTGCTGTCGGTTGAGTCGGCATCCGACATCCCGACAGCTGGAGGATCCGTGGCAGAAGAAATCTTGGCCGTCACGGACCACACCGCGACGCCGAGCTCGTTAAGCTCGCCGCCGACGAGTTATTACCCGTCGACGGCAGCCTCGGCATCAGGCGCCGCGGGTCCGCCCGCTAACCCGGGCGATGTGCGCGCAGGAACGTACGGGAGGCAGGGGCAGAACCCACCGGTCCGGTTCTCCAGTGGGGGATTCCCCGGACCGCCGCCGTGTCGGTTCTGCCTTGACACTACGCACCGACAAGAGGAGTTTCCCGTCGTTGCCGATGCGGGCCTGCGGAACAAGCTTCTGGAGGCACGAGAGGCCAACTACGAGAAGCTACGCATCCGGCAGGGCCTCCGCCCGGGATCCCCGTTCAACCGCCAGGGGCCGTCCGCCTGGAGAAACCAGCGTCCAACGGCCCCCGCGGGCGTGAACGTGATAGGAGAGCCGCACCACGGCCCTACCGAAGACTACGTGGCGCAAGCCGCGGATGAAATCCGCAAGGACTTGCTGCTGACGGGGGAAGCCGGGGAGGACGCGTAGAGGCGACGACGTCTCTCCTCGTGCCCAGCCACAGAAGCTTAGGCACCCCCGATCCGGCTGCGCCAGTGGAAGCGCAGCCGGGTAACTGAACGGAAGTCCAGGCCATCTGCTTCTTCAAGAAGCCGAATTACAAGATCTCCGCGACGGTTGGTCAGAAGCAGGCGTTGATGCTCGCCATCACGCCTGTGCTTGACTCAGGAGCCGGCCCGAACCTCATCCATTTACGGTGTGTTGCCGAGTCGTGGCGACCATCGATAAAACCGGTTCGGGGCCCAGCGCTCATCGACGCGTCAAACCGCGGGATGAAGGCACTAGGGGAAATCCCCCTGCTCGTCCGAATCGGTGAGTTTGTGGCGCGCGTCCAGTTCCTGGAAGTCACGAGCCTCGCCGTGGACTGTATCCTCGGTACGACCTTCCTGGATCGCCACGTCAAGTCGATCCTCCCACCGCAACGGAGGGTCGTGTTCCACGACGCGCCACCCGTGACGTTGGTCGGAACAACCCCCTCGAGGCACGACCGCAAGATGGCCTCGAGGAGCACCGCACAACAACTATCGCCGTCGGATAAACCCGAACGGAAGCAGGTGGCGTTCCCCGCCAACACACCGTCACGGAAGATCCGCCTCGTCAGAGGGGTGACAATTCCCCCGATGACGCAGGCCATGGTGAGGGTCGCCACGCCGGTGAGGGGGCTATGTTTTTTACAGAACTCCCCAAAAACTGCGCACAAGAATTTGACCCTCATGGCACAGGGGGTCATGGATGTTGTCCCCGAAAAACCGTTCTCGGTAATGCTCAGCAATTTTGGGCACCGCTCGGTTCACATCCCGAAGCATACCGTAGTCGGACTGGCTCTCCCGTCGCCCACTCACATCCTGACCCTTGGCGACTCGGCCGCGGAAGCGGCCGAAGCTAAGGAAGGGGGAGGGATATTTAATTCCAACCTCTCAACCGCAAAGGATGGCGCGGAAGAAGCCGCTGACAACCGTACGGACAAGGGCGGGGCTGAACAAGCCACGCCGCCCAAGGCGCACCTCGGGGCGGTTGGAACGGATAAACCCGAAGACACCGCCGCCACTGAGGAGGACCCCAACGCCTGGCAGGAGGACGTCCACATCGGTGCCGAGGACGAGGAGGTACGCTCGGAGATCCTCGAGGTACTGTCCGAATTTAAGGACATGTGGACCGGCCGGCTGGGAAAAATCGGGCCACGAAGCACCGGATTGAGCTCAAGCCCGGTGCTCGCCCGATCTACAAGGCACCTTACCGCGCTGGACTAACCGCACGGGAAAAAGAGAAAACGGAGATCGACCGCATGCTCCGGGCAGGGGTAATCGAACCCGCCACGGCCGAATGGGCAAGCCCCGTGGTATTCGTCCCTAAAAAGGATGGTACCATGCGGTTCTGTGTCAACTACAGAAAGCTCAACGCAGTCACCGTTCGGGATTCCTATCCGTTGCCGAGGAAGGGCGAGTGCATCGATTCCCTCGGCGACGCTACTGTCTTTACCACGCTGGATTGCAACAGCGGGTATTGGCAAGTAGAAATCGCCGAGGAGGACCGCGACAAGACGACGTTCGCGTCGCACTGCGGGTTGTACCGATTCCTCCGCATGCCGTTCGGTTTGAAGAATGCTCCCGCTACCTTTCAGCGGGCCGTCGACATCATACTGTGGGTAAAATGAGAAACCGCTCTGGTCTACCTGGATGATGTTATCATCTACTCCAAGACCGTAACAAAACACGTCGCGCACGTCCGCGAGGTTCTACGCCTACTGCGGGACGCGGGCGTGTCGCTGAAGCTGTCGAAGTGCGCCTTCTTCGACACCTCGGTCACCTACCTGAGACACGTGATTCGAATAGGCAGGTTGGAGGTCGAGCGACGCAACGTGGTGGCCATCGAGCGCGCTCGACCTCGCCAGAACCAAACGGAATTGCGGTCATTCTTAGGAATGTGCAATGTTTACCGCCGGTTCGTGAAGGGCTTCGCGAAGATAGCCGCTCCGTTAAACCGGAAAACGGGCAAGAACCAACCCTTCGAGTTGGAAGTCCAGACCGATGAGGAATACGAGGCGTTCGTGGAACTGAAGAAGCGCCTCGTGTCCCCACCGATATTGGCCCTACCCCGTTATGGAAAGAAGTACACCCTGGATACAGACGCATGCGCATACCAGGTCGGCTGCGCCCTGCTACAGGAGCAGCCGAACGGCGACCGTCTACCGATCGGTTATTGGAGCCGCGCTCTCACGGACGCGGAAAAGAACTACACCACTACAGAGAAGGAATGCCTCGCCGTCGTGTGGAGTACAGTATTCTCGCGCTTCGACCATACCTGTATGGGAATACGTTCGACCTCCGTACGGATCACGAGGCCCTCCGCTGGGTTCTCCACCTGGCGGATAGCTCCGGCCGGCCAGCGCGCTGGCGCCTTCGCCTAGCCGAGTACGAATACGACGTACAGTACCGGCCGGGTATTAAGCACCAACTCGCGGATGGTGTATCACGCCACCGAGTTGACGGCACCAGTCCCGAACCGGTTGACGACGAGGTCCCGTGTTTCGCGGTACAATGGCGAGAGGAGGAGCAAAGCCCCCGCCAGGATACTGTACACTGGGAGACCCCCGTCGACCCGGGGAGAGCTGAGCACACATTTGCGGTTATACCCGAAGAACGCGACGTCTGATCCGTAACGGTGGAAGAGTTCCTTCGGGAGCAGGCCGAGGACTCCTTCTGTAGGGCGGCCGCCGAAACCGTAGGGAACCCAGACTCCCGTTACGACGTGGATCGATATAGGTTCCTCGCCCGCAAGTCCCCCTCGCCGGGACTCTACAGCGGGTCGTACCTAAACGGTTGAGAGCAAAGGTACTGTACCTTGCTCACCATCCCCGCCTAGCCGAACACCCGGGCGGTACGAGGATGTACTATACCCTCCGGCGGGAATATTATTGGCCTCATATGGCCAATGACGCCTTCAGTACCGTACGGAATTGCGCGTCATGCGCTGCCACCCGGGGAACCCTGGTGAGGCACCAGAAGGACCTCAAGCTCTTCCCAGCGGCAGGACCGCTGGATTTCGTCGCAATGGACCTGCTCGGCCCCTTACCGAAGACGGCGCACGGGAATCGTCACGTGCTCGTCATGACCGACCGGTTCACCAAGCTGACGCGCAGCATCCCGTTACGGACCACCACCGCGTCGGTTGTGGCTAACGCCTTCTTGGACAACTGGGTCTACGTATACGGCGCACCACGTTACGTGCTAACCGATAACGGACCGCAGTTTGCCGCCAAGTTATTCGACGCGGTGTGTGCCCTCCTGGGGGTGAGGCATTACCTGACTACCGCCTATCACTCCCAGACGAATGGGCAAACCGAGCGGTTCAGCCGTACTCTGGTACAGCGCCTTCGACATTATGTCGCGGAGCATCAGAGGGACTGGGACGAATACATCCAGCCCCTGACCTTCGCGTATAACACGCAGGTCCACCGGTCGAAGGAGACAACCCTGTTCGACCTGGTGCTGACGCGACCACCGTCCGGTTTGGCACTGCCTGGTACTGTACCGCAGGATGCCGTCTCCAACACGGAAGATCCGAGGACCCCGGTACAGTACAAGCGCGCAACGCTGCGCAAACTCCGCGACGCCCTTGAGCGCAAGCGGGTGAAACTAACCGCAGCGCAAAGGCGATACAGGGCCGACTTCGATAAGAAGGTGCGTTTCCGTCCGGTCATCGAGGTGGGAGACCTGGTCTATGTCGACCGCCCACCTCGGCCATTGACGAGTACCGAACGGGGAGACCTGCCAAGTAATGACGGGGGACCCTCCGTCAAGCTTTTACCGAAAACGGAAGGCCCGTTTCGGGTCCGATCCGCTACGGAGACCACAGTGGTCGTCGATCAAGACGGGGTCTCAAACCGCGTGAGCATCGACCGGATAACCCGGATGCCGCGGGGACCCCGCGACGTCACTGCGGCCGCCCCGACCCAGCCCGCGGCGGACGGAGAACCCGAACCCGCCGCGGAGTATGTGGTCGACCATCTGGTCGGTCACCGAGAGAACCGCACAGGAACCCAGTACAAGGTCCGCTGGTATAGCTACGCCCCAGCCGACGATACCTGGGAACCCGCGGAGGGACTCCCCCAGGCCTTCATAGACCGCTTCTGGCTCACGCGGGCGGCAGCACGCCACCGCTAACACCGCACTGGGCAACCCAGCGCGGGGCGGGATGATCCCGCGGAGGACCTCGCTCGGGCGGCGGCCAATCGCCACAGACGCACGCGGAACCTCGCGCGCGTCACTGCAAACCCCGCGCCGGAAGACCCGGCGAAGAAGGGAGCGAGGTCGCCACAGACGCACGCGGAACCCCGCGCGCGTCACCGCGCAACCCCGGGCCGGGAGACCCGGCGCAGGAGGGGGCGAGGTTGCCACAGAGGCACACGGAACCCCGCGCGCGTCACCGCGCAACCCCGCGCCGGAAGACCCGGCGCAGGAGGGGACGAGGTCGCCACAGACGCACGCAGAACCTCGCGCGCGTCACCGCAAACCCCGCGCCGGAAGACTCGGCGCAGGAGGGGACGAGGTCGCCACAGACGCACGCGGAACCCCGCGCGCGTCACCGCGGAACCCCGCGCCGGAAGACCCGGCGCAGGAGGGGACGAGGTCGCCACAGACGCACGCGGAACCCCGCGCGCGTCACCGCCAAACCCCGCGCCGGAAGACCCGGCGCAGGAGGGGGCAAGGCCGCCACAGACGCACGCGGAACCCCGCGTGCGCCACCCCAAACCCCGCACCGGAATACCCGGCGCGGATGGGGGCGACTCCGCCGAGGGTCCCCTCCAGGCGGCCACCACCCGTTTACGGCGCACGCGGATCCCCTGAGTGCCACCGCTCGAGCCGTACCGGATGGACCGGCCCGGAGGAAGCTGACCCGCTGGCAGGACGACCTGACGCGGCGGTGGTCAAACGGCGCGGCGCCCCGGTGCATACCCGCTGCCGAGAGACGGAACCCAGCGCGTAAATACTGTATGGGGACGACCTCGCTGGGGCTCCAGGGCACTGTGGACCACGAGTTGCGCGGGCGGCATACACCGTCCGGCACGTGTGGCCGCTGGACCACGGCGGCGGTTCAAGACGCCTCCGATCCTCGGGGAGTACCCAATCGGAGTTCGTCAATGCGCTGAAAAGGCCACCCGCCGCGGGGCGGTAAAATCCGGCCTAAATTACCTACGGGACGGATGCCCTCCGGTGTCGCGGGGGTAGCTGGGGGACCCTTCCCGCGACCACTTGGTACACTCACAGCGCGGAGTCTCGCCGGCATGAGCCACAGGGTAACCCGGCCGCCATGATGACGACCGGCGCAGAGAGACTACAGTACCGAGCGGGAAGCGCAGTGAAGGAGAGGAAGAAGAAGGAGAACAGGGGGCAATTTACTGGAATGGATGGGACCTGGTCCCCGGAGGCGGTTCTCTACTCTCCCCGCCTCCCCCACTGGCATCACTCACGGCGTGGGCGCTTGCCAGAGGGCTCCGCTCCCCGCACCGACGCGCTGGCGGGATCAGCATCGACTGCACCGTACGGTCTCTTCGCGGACACCTGCTCGCTCAAGACGACGAGGTGGTCCTGTGCCGCACGGATCCGTGCCATCGTCTCACTGCGCAGGAGATCCTCGCCGGTGTCGCGTTGGCGGATGGCGAACTGCAAGCCGGCCACCCACGCCCTGAGCTGAGTCGCCTCGATCAGCCAGGCGCGCGCGGACTCCAAAGCCGCCGCGAGGGTGGTCGGTGCAGGGACACCCGCGTAGCCGCACTCCATCTGCAGACCGCGCAGGGCGGCCTGCGCGTCCGGGACCAAGACGGGGGCTTCGTTCGCTGGCGCCACAGTCGGGGCTCCATCGGCCGCCACCGAGGGGGTCTGCGTCCCCGTCGCGGTCATTTCGCTGACGGGGAAGACGGCGGAGCCCGGAACCGATCCGGTAGCTACCGCAGAGAGTTTATCCCCCGCGGGCTCGACAGTAGGAACCTCCCGAGGGGCCCCCACCGGGGCGGGGTCCGTGACCGGCACTTCCATGGCCGGCGTTTCCATGGCCGGCGGTGGCGAATCCGCAGTGATCGCATCGCCCACTCTAGGGGGCGTCGAGGGACCGACTGGAAGGCCCTCTCCGAGGGCGGTGTTACCCGGCATCGGTAGAACCGGCGGGGTCGACACGGGCAGAGACTCCACGAACGGTTCGGCGGGAGTCCCGGCGGAGGCAACGGCGGCGCCCCACCCGTCACCGGAGGCGATGGCCGCACCGTACGACGGCGACCCGTCGTCCGGCAGGGGGTCGTACCAGTTGTCGGCCTCCGCCGACGTACCATCCTAATGCGGCATCCGCAAGGAGCAGCCGCGGGCCCAACTGTACCACACGAAGTCGCCGCGCTCTCGAAGAGACCAGTCCAACCGTTCGGAAAAATCGAGGATGGCCTCCGCGCCAACCGGGTCGAACGACGTCCCCTCGAGAATGGCGGCCACCCCGACCGATCGGATGAGCTGCAAAAGCCCCGCCGATAACCGGAAGAGAGAGCCTCGCTCGCCGGGTTCGTTCCCGTTCCGGCTCGCCAGGCGAGGGTCCGGACACCTTGTGAAGAACGGGAGGCCGTCCCGTGCGGCGTGTAGGAAACACAGCAACGCCAGGACGGCCCACTCTGAGAGCAAGATGGCGTCGATCAGTCGACGCATTCCGGGCGTCGCCTCTCGCCCGAAGGAACCGTCCGGCATCCACCGCGCTGCGGCATACGCCAGCACGCTGGGGGTGGGGACGCAGAGGTACTGTGGAGCTTCCAGATTGCTCCAACCGTCCGGTAAGGCTGGGTATAGCCGCCCCCAGCGCCCGTGGGCACGACGAAGAATTCCGTCGTGTGCCACATGTGGAAGTAGGCATCGGCGCGGCGACACCGCAGCCGGGTCTCCTTGGCGGAATTCTCGCCCCACTGCACACGGTCGGCCGCACTGTACCACCAGTCGAACGGGCGGGGGAATGCCATCAACTGCACGTGGGGCTTAGGATCCACGTCCCCGCCGAACCTCTCGAAGACGTCGAACAACCGCGAATGACACTGGTCCTCACCCGCACAGCGGATGTACAGAAGATCCGAACGGGAATCCGCCATTACGCGAGGGGGCACGTGGACCCAGCGGGTCCTCCAAGCGGCCGAGCGGTTGTCTTGGCGGATTCGTCCGCGAGGGGAGGGCGTGCGGATACCCCGCCGCCTGGGGATGGCCCCAAACCGAGCAGCATCGGGGAAGGCCGTTCCGATGTAAGCCTCGACGGACATCGGCGGCAGCGCCTGTGAGGGGCTGCGACCACCCCGGGGAATCCGGTGGTCTAAGTCAGCCCCGGGCAATAAACTCCGAACGGCACGAACACCCGTCCGGAGCCAGCCGGACGGCGGAGCCTCTGTCGCCGGGGGTGTGGTCGCGTACGGGTCCGGCGGTACTGGGCGGTTGCTCGCTCCGGCCGCCGCCTGCCCCGTGGCTACAACCCAGTCGGGGATCGTCTCAGTACGGTCGTCTCGCCGACTTGGGGAGCCGGGGCTGAGCGCAGAGGGCGCGGTAGGGGACCCTGGACGGCGGGAAGGCCGCGCGAGGGAAGAACCCAGGCGCCCGAAGCCCACACCCGCGGGGCTGCGATGCTCGTCGCGGGTTGACCCACCGGGCCCGCCGCCAGCGCCGGGTGAAAGGTAGGGACCGGCGCGGCTGGCGCCGTAGGGAGCTGAGCCCGAGGGGGGTGACCCCGCTCGGATGATCGGTTGTCCATGCGAGAGGAGGACAGGGGGATGAGACGAGATGTGGAAGTGGAGATAGTGGGGTGCGTGGTGTGGGGTGATGTGAGAGAAAAGGAAAGCGTGAGGAGACCCATTGCCGCGCCAGGGGATCCGACGCGGTTAAATACCAAAAACTCCATAGGCTCCCCTAGGGAGTTGGCCGTAGTCCGCCCGCGCCCCCGTGGTCGGGGCGGGCTTCCCCGTACGGATGGGACACTCTGCAAGCCGGTCATGTCAACCCCCAGCCGAGACGGGGACGTGTCGCGAAGTAAGGAAGGGGGTCTGTGGTACAATTCCACACCGCGACCCCCGGTGGGAGATGAGAACCGTCGGGACGGGCGGTTACTACTGTAGTAATCGTGCACGCGCCCTCTGAAAGCACAGTTTTACCTCCACGGCGTACACGTGGCACAACCGTTGGCGCCGGTTGTGGCCACGGGCACACGTGTGCGACCCGTCCGGTAAGTAATTAGCAATGAGTGGTTAATGGTACAAATTAGCCAATTTAGTACAGTAGCTGGTATACAGTATGTAACAGCTACTGTAGCGGGACAGGTGTCCTGGCGTCCCACTTAGGGGTTAAGACCGGGGGCACCTGCCCCATTCCAGTAAACGGGGGCAGACTCGCCTCCCTTCCCTTTACGGCTTTTTGCTAACTCCGTCCGGTTTTACCTCTAAGTCTCAGGCTTCTAACCCGTGACCGGCTGTATGGTTACAGCACCTCCACTCAGCTGCACGTCACCGGCCACGTGTGCCTTCCCTCTTTACGAGTTCTTCCGATCGGTCCGCGCTCGCGTGGGTACCCCGCGTCGCGCGCTCCCTCACACTAATCCCCTCTCGTTTCCGAGTGGTCGGGACGTGGGTAGTTATACCACATCGGCAATCCCGGATCCAGTGTCGGTCTTCTTTAGCCCTACATGGAGGATGCCGGCAAGGTGGCGCTCGCCTAGAAGATTTTCTCCCTTCTTGGGCTTATTTCCGGAATCGGCTCTTGGTGACTTGTCGTTGTTACCACCGCGTTTCGGGTTTTGACTTCGAGATTCCTCTCGCTTTTTACCTGGGCCGGTGTCCAGTATTTGGAATGCTTCCGACAATCGGATGCAGTGTTGCATAAACTTTGGGAAATCTTTCGTACAATCGTGATAGGCGAAGTCCAAATCCGATTCCAGTCGTTTATTTAGCTGCAGCGGTTTTATCGCTGACAGTACGTGATAAAACGCAACCTTCTGGTTAACCTTCAGTAGTCAGGCCAAACCGTGACGTCGGAGTAGTTTGTGGTAGGACAAGAACAAGGATTCCATCCTAGAACTGGCGTTCTTATCGGACATGTCCATCCGTATTTCGGTTTTCATCAGGGAATCTAAGGTGTCAAGATTGACAGCTTCCTTAGATTCCTCGGCCTTCTTCTCGAAATACGAGCGTAGCTCCGAATATGGTAATGTTCCATAATCGGTATGTCCTTCGATGAAACCAAGAGCCAACGCGGACTCCACGATTTCTGGATCGACACAGAATTTCAGATTAACCGGACAGATCGGTTCCGTCGAGATGCTTCCGGCAACGGTGAATTGTTGCGAACTTGAGTCGAACTTGCGCACGTACTGATCGTACAAGCGGAGAAAGATCCAGACTGACTCGGAATCGGTCCGAAGCAGTCTGGGATTCGCTACCGAGGATGCCAAAAATGACGATACGAGCGGCCCTTCGGGCCGTTCGTCAGACATCCGAAAGTCGGTAGGGTTGATCGAAGGCCTCCTAGGCGGTAAGAGAAGTAATGGTAGTGATCGCTCTAATAACTTCGGGGACGGAGGAGTCGGGATAACCAAAGTATGTTGTTGGTTGTGCAGATGAAGGACCGATGAGGGTTTATTGACGAGAAGCGAACTCGTCATCGCTTAAGTCAAACCGGAATCCGGAATGAGCTGGCTGTTCTAATTACAGGCCAGCCCTTGATTATTCTAAATTACACCGTAGAAACTACATCTACAGAAAACCGAGTTCGGAATTAGAATAGAACCAGACCAGCGGTCACACTTGGCTTTAATTTCATATATCGCTGATCATTCAGTTAAATATATCACGCTAGCACTGTAGTGTGAGGTAACATTAGCAGTTAATTGGATATCCATCATCCGGCAGTGATGACAAGACACATAGGTGTGGGTTCTGTACATGCAAGTAACTTGGCAAGCCAAACAATGAGAAATCTAGGGACTCTCGACGTCTGTACTACTCGAGGATGGAAGCTCATGCTCAATTTCCGGGCTCTCGTCCTCCTCTCCCCACTTACCCATGAATGTGTAAGAATGCAACTGAGATTCGAAGATCTCTTCACGGCCTTGCTGAGCGAAAATGAAAGGCTGTAAGTAGAATTGAAAAAAGGTGCAAACGAAATTATAAGGGCCACGTTAGTTGCCAAGTTCAGCAGAAAGGTAGAAATCGTTCTTCGCGCACTGGAGAGAAAAGGAGTACATACCATGTAGTACGTCGCGAAAACAGCGCATAATGAAGCGGCCAAAACAGGTGAAG
Organism: Chondrus crispus; assembly: GCF_000350225.1. Taxonomy (NCBI): domain Eukaryota; phylum Rhodophyta; class Florideophyceae; order Gigartinales; family Gigartinaceae; genus Chondrus; species Chondrus crispus. The sequence continues at coordinate 76,420 of NW_005179169.1, forward strand.
TCGCATTTACTTCGCCAGCAAGTCCCGCAAGAATGAGCGGGGTAGCGAGTGCAGTTCTTGTGATGGCGACGTTGATACCAGCCGCAACGGACAAGATTGCGACAACCGGGGGAATGGACGGGAACAGAAAGCAAATAGCCCTGCCAAATGCAGCGCCAGCGGCGAAGAAAGGAAAGATGAAGCCACCTCGATATCCTCCGGCAACAGTGAAGGAAATCGCGATGAGTTTGGCGACACCCACAATAAATGCCGTCGTGAAGCCCGTGATTTCAAATCCATTCAGACCGCTTGTTGGCCAGATGTGCGGGAGGCTGGACGCTGGGGACAGAGAACCAATGGTCTGCATTTCAAACTCACCCCAGAAGAAAGTCTGCGGAATGAGTAGGCCGAGAGTAACAACCCCAACTCCTCCAAAAATGGACAGCTTGAGAGGGTCTGACGAAATATTGAACTGGTCGAGCTTCTTGACCACAGCCCAATGCCCATGAGCGAATATTGCAGCAATACCAGCACCGACGAGGCCGAGGATGGCACCAATGCAAACGAGCTTAGCTGAAGAGTCTTTCAAAGTCTCTGGCGTAAAGAAATAAATAGGACCGATGGGAAGGCCGGCCATGCCACGGAAAACGACAAGGCATGTGACACCAGAGAAAATGGCTTCGAGGGCGTGCTCGAAGTATTCATACCCAAGTCTGCTATTGATTTCGAGTGCGAACAGCGACCCTCCAAGTGGGACTCCGAAGAAAGCTGCCAGTGCACAAGCCATCCCGCAGAGTGTGTGCTTACGAACAACGTTCTTGTACTTTTGCTTGAAAAGATAGATGCTGACCCAGCCGGCAATGGAGGCGCAAATAGCAACAAGCGGAGCCTCAGGACCAAGTGAACCGCCACCAAGGATGGAGAGTTGGGAAGAGGCAACCATAGCGGGGGCATGGCCAATGGGAACGTAGCCCATCTTGTGAACACATTTGACGGTGTACGCGAGATCTCCGGGGAAGCCCATGACCTTAATGGAGACTCCGACGAGGATAGCGCAAATCATGCCAACGATGGGAATCCAAACCCAGTGGAAGCATGGGAGCCACATGGGGAAACTCTCGGCAAGCTGCTCGGGGAGTGTCTTCCACAAGAACTCCAGGAAGAACTCGAGCATAGTATAGTACAAGAAGGCCGCCACTCCGCAAAGCACTCCGATAACAGCGGCGATAAACAGGGATACGGGAACAGTACCAGATTGTAGGTTTGTGATGTCGTCGAAGAAGGCTTGGAAACCGAAACGGTTGTGCACATCGATGTCAGGGCCGGCGGGCTCCTCCAGAAGTCTCGGAAAGCTTCTCTGGGCAGGGGAGGGATCTGTCGGAGCTGGGATGGCGATAAGTGGGGTCTTTTCATGTGCGGATGCTGTTGAGGCCGAAGCAAGGTTGGAAGCGTTGTCTACTGCGTCTCCGATGGGAGTGTAGGTATCGGGAGCTGCGGCCTGCATTGGTGCAGTAGTATTAGGGTCGTTGCCGTCGGGGGAGGTGGTTCGGGGATGAAGGGGCTCCATAGCAAGAAAAATAGGGGGAGATGCAGGGGGTGAAAGTGAAGGTGGCGGATGGGAAGAGGAGTGCGAGGCCGTGTGCGATCGCTGAAAGACTAATATAAGCAATCGGAGAAAGATGGGAAGATATCAGAGCTGACAGAGGGGTCGTGCGAGCAAAAAGCTGTTTCGTCAGGTGTTCTACAAAGTGGGGAGTGGTGGAATAGTCTGGGCACCTCTTCAACCCCGGAGATGTAAGAGCATCTGTGGGCTTTTTGTGGTTCCTGTACGATGTACGGCACTGTACTGCACTGTGCATAGATATCTTATTGTATGTATCCCAAACATTATCTAAAGGAATGGTAGAATTGGTTGAATCAATCGTTGGGACAAAATGTGCGACGAGATGCGAGCGGGTGTGATCGGGTGATGAAGGCAACAAGCAGATCGGAAAGCGCAGGTATAGACTGGGGTACAGTATAAGGCCCGACAAAAAGGCATTGCGAAGTAACGGGCCTTGCAGCGAAGCGCGGAACGAATGGTGCAAGGGAAGAAGTTTGAACATGGGTGGGTAGGAAAAAGGTCGCAAGCTGGTCTAAACTCGACAACTAGAGTTGAATAAGGCGTGTGGCGCAAAGGCGATTAGGCAAGGGAACGTGTTTCGAATGCGAAAGCAGAAATGGTGTGTACATGTTGAAAAGCAACGTCATTTCGACGGTTTATGAGCGGATGTACTCTTGACCTGATGTAGGTGGGCACGGGAGGGAGACGAGGTCGACATGCGCAATGATGAAGTGCAGTGGTGCAACGGTTGCACCACGGTCGCGACATGCGCAAATGGACGCTCAAGTGCGTCACGCCATCAATCATCGTAGTCACGGATGTAGCACATCCTCTAGCTAGAAATATATAACTGTATTTCATGATACGGCTCTACCTTTTCAGGACATGCGAGCGGTATGTACAACTGGATTGTTGTCCTACTGTTAGGACTCCTGGTAGGACACGACAATCCACTCTTCTCGAGCCATGGTATTCCTAAATATATATAGGCTCATATATATATGGAATACGAGTCACAACACTATACAGTACATGAAAGCGTAAAAGGCACATTCTCTATCCCTGAATTACTTTTTGTTTCGGCCTGTTCAGCACCCCTTCTTCCATGTCACGCAGGCGTGATGCCCATTTGTACTCGTTTGGACATCAATCTCTGTGGTGCAAAAGAGGCCGGCACAGTTGTAGCCTGCCGCACAACGCCTTGCAAGGCAGTCTCTTCCGTACACGTTTCAATAATCCGCCCGAGTACAAGATTCGTGTTCTGTACCCGTGTGGAAATCCAACCTGAATTCATCCCACGCTCGCCCATTTTTTAAATTTTCTCCATCGCCCCTCCCCTCACATCCTACTCACATTCCACAGTACCAAGGGTACCCTTGGTACTGTATGGAATCCACACCCATGCACCGCAACTCTCTGTCATCCTGTACCCTGTGCAACATCGCCTTCTGACGTCCTTCTACTGCCCCCGGTGTCGCAGCCACGCTTCTACAAGTTGTATAGTATCGCCATTACGAATTGCCACCTCACCTTGTCTACCGAATCGAGGCGACAACCCCTACATGTCGCAAGAGCCTTTCGTAGGCTCGACATGCGTAGGTCACTGCTGACGTGAGTCATGCGATTATTCGTCCCATTCAATGCCAGCACACCCACGAAACCCGACGTAAATTTACCTTCCAGTGCTCTGACTGCAGAACATTCTCCTCACATCCTTCCACGAGCCCAATCGCATGCATAAAGGCGTCTACCCAACACGGCTGGATACAGTACTTTGCTGTCACGTTACACTTCACTCCCATTTCTCCTTGCTCCACAACTTGCTATCACAATTCGCTTCCACCACAGTGAAGAACGAGATTTCTGATCCCATGTGGCTGTCGTTCACAAGCCTAGTCTTGTACTACTTTGATCTGCAAGCGTGAGGCACTTATTGTATTTTTGCGACCCTGTGTCGTTGCACAGAATGCTTCATAGCGGCCGCGAGTCTCCTCTCTTTCTGATTCAACTGTCCTACTCATCAACTCTGCGAAAACTTGAATTGAAACTCAATTTCTGGCTTAATCCCATTTCTTCTCCCTTCCCGGTCCCTTTTCCAAGAAATGGCACATGCCCTTGACGTCGCACCAAACTGCCATTCCCTATACCTGAATCGCTACACCTGCTTACGTCGAAAACATCTCCTCCGATGCCGATGTCACAGATGCCTGAGCTAGTTTTCACACATGACGCAATTCAGCCGATTCCATTTATACGACGCATCCACATAAGTGCGATTGAAATGAGATGTATTGTCACGTGCCTCTTTCAACACGCACTTTCTCTTCTGTGGAAAAAGTTCCATGCTGCTCAACGCAGAAGAGAACTCCATGTACAATTACATGTCTTCGAGTAGTCTGCTTTCAAAGTCATGCTGTCGTTATAATCTTATGGGGCATACTTTTCAATTTTGGTCTCTATAGAATTAGGAGAACAAAAGACAAGAGCTTTTGTATCCATGCGGCCATCAAAAGTTTGTAGCAGTGTACATGACCATTACCTTTACTAAGGGATATGCAAAACGAATCTACAGCTCCCGCACAAAAAAAACCACCGGTCAAAAAATACGGGCGTGTTGAAGCAGAACGAGATTCTGTTCAATGGCGCGTCAGTGCTTTCATAAACTTCCGTTGACCAATTCTCGCTGTGTTGTGTTTTCGTGATGAAAAGAATCATCTTTCCAGCTGGCAGTGCTGATCACTATATAAGGGTTTGCGTCACTTCGAAACGTTATCTATTTTGTGTTACGTTTTCTGAGAGTACATCAAAAACGGTGGGATTTCTATGAATGCTGGAACAAAATTATTCCATAAAAGCGAAGTGTGCGTGCAACACTGGAGTGAGCAAGTTTACTGCACTGTTCAATGAAGACAAAAAACTCATCAAGTGAACTTGTAGTGGTCCGGTTAATGCAAGGAAGGATAAAATCCCCATATTTGGTAGATGACGTAGAAACGGTTTCGTCTTACATCACCCCACAAATAGTCCCCAACAGAATAAAATGAGACATCCATTGCCTCAACAACAGCTGTTGTCGAAGAGTACGACAGATCTCCTATCAAAGCAACATCAGCAGCTACCAAAAAGAGAAGTCACAAATGGCGTGTCATCAAAGCTTGACCATTCTTAGGTTGGTTCTCATTTGGCGAAAACCCTGTGTTACAGGATTCGCAGGGAGTGAAAATCGTACTCGAGAGGTAATACTCCTCATAATATGAGGCTCATATTGTGTCAGCCGTGACGTCAGCCCTCCAATTGGGCTGCACTGGTCGACTGAAACACTGTCATTTCGTTGTGATCAAAATCTGACAAACCCATATTCGAGAAAGCATATACCAGCAGAAACTTCTCTCGTCGAGTGTTTTTGTCAAGACTGGTCAGAGTACATCTACGGTTTTTGCTCGTGTATGTCTTATGATACGCATAGAATTGCTGCTAAGTTTCGTCGAAAAGAGAACTACAGAGCTTGCTAACCGGCATCTAGGAGCCTGATCACTGAGTGCATTCGAGAATTGCCTTTTCTGCCAAATCGCCAGATCAGAAAACGTGCGAGCCAATGAGATATTTATATTATGACAAAATTTGACGGAGCATCTCTAAATCTGCCGAGGGGCTCGCACCCCTCGACAGACCGCCAGAGCTTGCCAGACTGTCAAAATCCCGTGAAAATATCGGAATGTCAGCAACGCGTAGACTTTTAGGGATGGTTTTCAGAGATTCTTGCTGATTGAGTGGCAGACCGCACCCGATATAGCTGGAAGAGGGGGTGTACGTCTATGAAAGCGTGGCGTCATGAAGTTATCGAAGAAAGAGAAGCTCATGATGGTGGCTGCAAGCGCCGCCGCCGTAGGTGCTGCCGTGGCGGCGGCGACATTCGTCGTACAACGACGGAACATCCACAAGAAGCCGCGGGTGGGGAGGGCACACGCCAATGCTCGCTACAGTCGAAGGAGTCTTCTCCACCCTCGACGAGAAAATGCGCGGACTACTTGGCGTGTCATATTGGGGCAGGAAGACGATTCATCATTCGAGATCAGCACTAATTTCACTCGTTCTGTCTTCATGACACATCTCTACCCTGCATTTAGTCACGAACGTGAATTATATAATTGGGGTAGTCCGTTCCGGCGAGGTCCCAAGACTAGAGGCCGTCGTGCGTATATGCGAAGTGTTGATCTTCTTGGTCTTTGTTTATGGTAGTAAGATTCAACCATACTGCACGCTAGCAATCACCGTGTCATTTCTGATCAGTGGCAATGGAAACTCCCGAGTGCGAGAATCTAAAATATTGTATTTGCTTTGCGAAAGCTGTTGGGCTCTATGAATGCGACAGGTATCTAAAAACTCGTGGCCGCGTTTATATACTCTGTCCCGTGTTCGGAAGGACTCAGTCTTCTATCTCAGACTGGCTTCATTATAGCCTCACTGTCCTCGAAATTGTAGTTACGGACCAAAAGCACATCCTGTTTGCCATTAACTGGCCTACGGCTGTCGAGATGGAGGCATCATCGCAATTGTTACAAAAGAATCGGCCCTATGGACGTTTACTTCGAGGCGTTTTTGCGGTCACTGATGGCACTCGGATGCCGTGCGCGGAGTTTACAGATCCAGGTATGCAAAACGCGTACTATGAGGGCTACACGCAGTCGGTTGAGGTCACAAATCTCTTTGTTTGGAATATTGCTGATGAACTGATTCACGCCGCCATCAACTTTCTCGGATCGTGGCATGATTCTCGCCTTGCCAGTGCTTCCGGTCTATACTGGCCGATGTTGAGTGATGAGAATACTCCTCCAGGATACGCAATAATAGGAGATAGTGCCTTTGCAAATAACTACAGAATAACGAATGGAAAAGTGATCCGTTCGAAGAAAACGAATGAGATGTGAGATGTACCGCAGGGTGAAAATCTCGCTGCGATTGATCTGATCATGCAGCGGGTGATGTCGAGCGAGCGCCAGTCTCCAGAGTGGGGAGTACGTGCACTGAAGGGCCCCTTCGGGCGTCTCACAGTTCCCTTACCTGCAGATGCATACAAAAGATGCCGCATTAGTCGCCTGTGTTGTCACTTGTTTAACATGAGAACGCGAACAGTTGGTCGCAATCATATTCGTGCAACGTATGGCACACACTATATGTTGTAATAAATACAGGTCGCGGTAGACGACGAATAGTGCGTGCGATGTAGAAGAGGGGTTGGATTTAGAGGAAGGCGACGGAGAGGAGAGAGGTTTTCGAGGACGAGGGGGTTTTCAGGGGGAAGAAATGGTAGCAGTGAGTGCCAGGAACGTGGGAAAAAGCTAAGAAGTACTCTTTTTAATGATAATGTTTGTTACTTACCACTTTCTCACGTGCTTTCATTCATACTCTTCCTCTTCAAAACCAGTGGCAACATTGAGACCCATCGCTTGCACCCCTTTTCTTCCTCCTCGTCTGTTTTCCCCTTGTCGCTGAATTTCTTTTCTTCCCGTCACTTGTCGATTCGCTACGCCCTCCTCAGTCCGACTCCCCGACTCCAACCTCTTTTCCTGTTTGTGTCGTTTTCCAATGCTTCCACGATTAGGTCCCCCAATTCCCTTCCGCGTTGGTGGTCTCTTCTCCATTCTCCTCACCACATCTTTTCTCACGCCTTTGAGTTTCAACGCCCACTTTGGCACGTCTGCTCCACTCACCTCTGCCACTTCCAGAACAGGACCTAGCAATACTCGATCCTCCCTAGTGAACAGCGTCACTGCCGTCCCTTTTCGCCCGTTCCTCCCTGTTCTTCCGATTCTATGCACGTCTGCCGATGCGCTAATCGGCATGTCGTAGTTCACCACGCTCTCTACCGCTACAAAATCCAACCCGCGTGCCAATACATCTATTGCGATCAGAACCCACACTTCGCCTGTTCGATATCGCTCTACGGCAAGCGTGCCGCATGCGCGCATGCGGGCTTGCTGGCTTCGGTCAGCATGAATTGCTTCTACTTTCACTTCATCATAAACAAATTCTCTCGTCCAGAACGACATGGGTCACGCGCCCAAGGTTAATTGCAGCAGATTGGTGGGTGGCCACAAGCCTCATTGGGGTTGCAATCACAATATCAATTAACCCATCAGCAGCCTTGAGGCCGGAAGCAGCGGCCTTCGAGCAAACAATCTTTATCCGCGCATTCACCCGTGCCTCTGAAGAAAGCCTCGTAAAACGCGACCAACCTGCTCCGCAAGCTCTCGTGTTGGGGCTAGCACCAACGCATGTGGGGCTGAACGATTTGGCGCCCGACTCCCGGACAGTAACTCTGAAAGTAAAGGAACGGCATAAGCAGGCGTCTTACCAGAACCTGTAGGCGCCACCGCCACCACATCGTTACCGGCTCGCATGGAGGGAATCGCACGGCGTTGCGCGGCTGTGGGAGACACAGTACCCATGTGAGCTAGAGCAGCTTCCAAGGTAGGACTGGTCACAGCGGCAGACATGTCAGCGGACGTGGGCGCGACAGATTTGACATTGTTTCGCCATGGTCAACTGGATTGCGCTTTCAAAGCTCCATCCAGTTCACCAGGGCAAATTTGTCCGACGGCCAAATTGTCCGTGACTTCCAGTCTCTCGGAGGAAGTCCTGAAGAAGTCAAGCTCGCGAGAGAGCGCTGCTGTGGACGGCGTTGGTAAAAGCTCAGCCCTGGCGGCTGCGGCTGACTTCGATTTCCAACTTTCTACTGCAGCGCCATGAAATCCGCGGAGAAGTGCCCGTAGCCGGTCATCTACCATTCTGGAATTCACCTTACAAGGTAGAAGGCTTGTGAAAACTGGCTTCACAGGCATACGCGTAGAGCTGCGTGATGTGTCTGAAGATTAACTTGGACGTGAAGCCCAGTCGACATGCGCCGCCGGTGACCCTATTTTGGAGCTGGCAATTTCCGCATACTGTACAGCAATGAAGAGAAGTTTTGTTACGTACCACTTTTATTTTCAAACTTGACCACAATGTAATAATGTGGATCCTTCCGGTTCGGTTTTTACCCCGTCGCAGAGGGGGTGTCCACGGCAGCGGTAAAATTACAACACCACCAACCTCTGTGCGAGGGCGGCGGTTATGACTCCGGTAAACGGGCGAGTGGAATTGCGACCCCGGAGGGGATAGGGCTCAATGGGCATACGCTTCCACCAGGCGGTGGAACCACCAAACTGGGGAGCGTGTGCTTCCGGGCCTCAAGAATAACCCGCACGAGACGATCTGCTTCTGCCTCTTTTCCCTCAGTTCTCGCCAAAGGGGGTCGCTGCCCCCTTTACTCTGGGGACGTACTGCCTCGGCCCCTAAGTACGTCGACCTCCGGCGGCCGGGCGGTACAGTAGTGATCCACTTCAACTTTGGATCACTACAGTGGAGTACCTCTACTGTACCCTATCGGGACGTAATACGTACGGCGATACACGTTGCCATTCCGCCGCCACCTTTCACCCGTGGCGGTACGGGCACCCCGTGTACAAGCTGAGTTATCCCCTGCCTTTCCAGTATCGTCTGATTACCCCTACGGGATCTCCCTCCGGGTCGTTACGTTTACCGACACTGGTCGGTACCCGTTCTCCCACACACAAGAAAAGCGACGCAACGTTCGTTGAGGCGCTGCGACCCCCTGTTGCCGCCGTTTCTTCAGCCAACCTGCCTGACTCGGAACTCTCCTCGCCCTCATCTGTTTGGCAATAAAAAGAATCTGCAAATCGACGTTAATGTTTACTTGAGAAGCAAGGGCAGCAGCTGCAACATACTGGCTTTGGAGTGTTGCACGATGAAAAACAGTCGATGTCCACTTTGTGTCCAGATGATTCTAGTGTGCAGCCTCCGGGACGTTCGCATGCCCCTCGCGTAGATTATCAAACACTGTCAGAGCGTGTCGGGCTAGGGGCGTGCGCTTACGGTTCCCCTTTATAGCGTTGCAGGAGTGAGTGAGATTGATGTTTCCCACTTTCCACAACCCGTTGTTTGCCCTGCGGTCTGGTTGGGCGTTGACAGTGTCTGAACACTCCTGGTAGGGGCACTGTATACGCAGGCGCACAGAGTCTGAGTTTTTCACCTTGTGAGATCGGCCCACGATGGCGCGCAGGGTTAAGGACGCCATCAAGATGCTGCACTTGGCATGGATCGTGCTCCCTTTGATCAAACTCATTCCGACGACGCCCTCTTCACCTCTTCATCATTCTAAAGCTCCTGAGAAAAGGGGCTCATAAAAAATGGTACGTAAGAAGACATCCAAAATAAAAGTGGTTGGTAACAGAAGTTCTCCTTTTCAATTGCTCTTATCGTAGATCTTATGGAGCCGCCCCTCGATGCGAGACAGCCGATTATTGGTATTGGCTACAGTGGTCTTCACTTCCTCAACTTTATCTCGAAGATTGCCAGCATCACCATCCATATCGTCCCTCAAAATGTCCAGTAAAGCCCCAAACTTGTTTGATATGTCTTTTAGCGGTTCGGTAATTTTCGAAAGGTTCTCATCATTCCTTCTTCCCGCAGCGGAGAACTTGCGCTTGCTTCCTCGACTTCCGGTGGCCCTGTTGGCGACAGGGGTGCCCGCAGCTACAGTGGAGGGAGACTGAGGCGAGTCTTCAGACTGAGTGGATTGCAGGGGTTCTTCATCATCTAGCCCACGGAGCGTACACGCAAAGGCTGCGTCCCGGTTTTCCTTCGCAATAAACTTCGTCCGACGCACTTCGGGAGGGCAGTCTGGATCACCAGAGCTCTTCTTCGTGTTCGATAGCATATGGAACTTATTCTTTAGGGATTCGATGTCCCGTGCATGGTGGTCGTTTTCGGCCGCCCATGCAGGCATACGTCCATGCACATCACCCCAATGGTAAGAGCCTACGGGCTCGACCTCATGGACAAAATCCAGCAGAGCACTTATTTCAGCTTTGGAGTAGTTTGCTGCGCCAACCCTTCCTCTTCTCTTCTTTGACCTGGGAATGACACACTCCTCGGACTCCAGCTCTACGGCTCCTCCTTCATGCTCCTCTCCGGTATCAAAGAGCCCACGTCCAGGCTTTTCGCCAACGATAGAAGTTCTCGTAGGACCTGTGCGTGTTGGACTCCGTCTCTTTCTCCCTGGTTCTGTTGTTTTCTGTCTCCCAGTACTATTCTGCCTCCCGATCCTCTCCCCAGAGCTTTCCATCCTCCCTTTTCCTACCACTTGAGGCATGCCTAGTGTGGTATAACTACCTTCGTCCCGACCACTGGGAAACGAGGGGGGTTAGAGATAAGGGAGCGCGCGCTGCTGGGTAACCCACGCGCGAACGCAAACCGTACGGAAGGACTCGAAAAGAGGGAAGGCTCACGGGGCCGGTGACGCGCAGCCGGTAGGTGGTGTTAGATCCGGACGGCCGGTCACGGGTTAGAAGCCTGAGACTAAAAGGGAAACCGGAACGGGATAGCAATTAGCCGTAAAGGGAAGGGAGGCGAGTCTGCCTCCCGTTTACTGGAACGGGGCAGGTGCCCCCGGTCTTAACCCCTAAGTGGGACGCCAGGACACCTGTCCCGTCCACAATTCCCCTAATCCTGTGTCTCGCACCTTCCCTTTCAACTTGTCGCTCCTCGCGCTCGTCTTCGATCCAACACGGACCGCAAATGCGTTTGTCCGAATTCTCCCCATCCTCCCGCGGAACTTGTCCACAAGCTGCATGCATCGGGAGCATGCATCTCACGCATGCATGATTACATGAGTACTACTCATTCTATTCAGGACGGAATTATCACCTAGTAGGTGACAATTCCGTCCTGAATAGAACAGGCCGGTTGAGCGCAGATACGAACCGCGGGCTGAATAGGGGTAGGATGGTGGGCGGCGGATGATGGGCCGGTTCCGGGGCCGGGCGACACCGCACCCTCCACATCAAAGGCCGGTATTGCACCGCGTCCAGTGCGAGCATCGCGCGGTGGAAGAGGCTGCGCCTGAGCAAATGCGGGAGCGATATACACAGCCCTGGGTAGGTAGCTCATTGCAAACAGGGAGCAGCAAAAGCGATTGCAAACACTCCAGTGCTGCGTTGCGAAGCGCGTATGCCGCGATAGCAGATGATTTTGCGAGCATGCTCTATCCATGTATTGCAAAATGGCGGGATTTGTGTGTGCATCGTTTTCGAAATAATACCGAAATTCGGTTTGGGGGGCAAAATGTTAATTTGAAATCGCGAAAAATGTGCGACCCCAGAGGTACATCTGATTGGCCTTATCGATGGCAGACTGGCGGACGAAGAATTCTTGAATGTCCGTCAAATTGGGCGAGCTCTGGCGTTCTTGCGGTAATTTATTCTCGAATGCACTCACTAACTACACCCGATCACGGCAATTAGCATAGTCCATATTAAATCTGAAGGCCACGTTTTTCGCTCTGCTACGAGAAGTAACCTGGTCCAGATTAATTTTGAATCCAGGTTGTTATATGCTGGAACAAAAAATAACATGGACCGCTGTGGACCGCGTTTCGGTAGCATGATCCAATGACGTCGGGGAAAGCAAGCGGTGCGGACTGCAGTGCGCACTGACCTTATCTTGAGACCGTGGCGGCGGTTTGAAGTGGCGATGAGACGTCTTTCTGGCTGATTACAGAATGATAGAACGTCCCAATGTGGCCTTGTGATCCAAAACTGAATCGACTTCTCTAAGCGCGATTTCCAGAATTAATCTGGTCCACATTATAAAGGAATCCGAGTTCGAGATACGACCAGATTAATTCTATGATCGGGTGTAGTTCGATACTGGGACAATAGAGAGTTTACGGTAGCGCCTTTCACGAATGATTTCTGCAATACGTAATACACGTTGCAGGCCAATTAAAGAAATCTACAATTTGGTGTGATGAAAGTTGCTGAAATGTGACCACATCGTGAAATCGTGTGAGAAACCCGGACTCAGGAACTGGCGCCGAACTAACCTATGCGTGCCCAACCTGGGCTCAATCTGACTGCCTGCCAGTCGCACTCACATCAACTCCGATCCAGAACCCATATCTCTCGTGGGCTTCCCTGCCCATCTAAAGATATGGCCCAGGTCGTTCAAGACGACGGACCTCCCGCTGTGGCAACGCTCATAGGAAATCCGTCTACTCCTTCTGATTGCGGAAGCATTTATGGGCCAAACTCAGCTGTTGCTACGTCCAAGCCTGTAGAGCCAACCAAAGCCGGAAGAAAGCCGAAAGTTTCCGCCAACGACGACCTGATCCTCACCCGCGAGGTTGCTGCAGCGAAGGCGCATATTGCTCGTTATGGTGAAGTTCAGCAGCGATTCAGAAAACCTGCTCAAAATGCTAATCTAAACCCCGCACTGGTTATTCCCGTCACGCACAAGAGCACACAGGATAGGTACAAAAAAGTACAAGACACTTTCGACAAGGGAGACAGCAAGAATCGGCTAATGTCGGGTGTAGGAGGGGAAGTAACAGAGCTAGAAGAGCTTCTAAGTAGTGTGAGAGATGCCAGGGAAGACCTCAATAATAAGCGTACAACCGAAAAGGATGTACTACGGGACGCCGAGCGCAAGAAAAAAGAGACAGGCGACGACCTTGTGCGCCGGTCTTTGAAACGCGGCGGCGATCGGGAGCTTCCAAGTGATTCCAGTCAGATTAAAGCGAAAAGCGTCGCGATATGTCAATTGCACCAGGAAGGCACCATCAAAGCGGCTTAGCAGAGTTTGGTGAGGCACTGCGAGAAAACGATATGAGTCGGATAGATCTAGAGCGCCAGCGTTTCGAATTCGAAAAAATGCGGTACGCCCAAGAGGTTAAGGATCGCGAAGTGGAAAGAATCGAGCGAAAAGAGGAACGAAAGGAGCAGAACGAAGTGGATTTGAAGAAGTTCAAAATGATGCTGGACATGATGCGCGGGACACGGTCAGATTAAATGCTTTAATGGGCTTTCAGAATCTTTTGGCAGATGTATGCCGGTCTTGAAGCCGATTACGGGACCTCATGCGTCATTATGGTGAAGATAACTTTGAAGGGATTGTAGACTACACGAAAAGTACTGTGAAATTCGGTTTGGGTATAAACAGTTCCGCATGTTTGTTAGTAAGCAACCAGCTATATAAAGCGTTCCGATGGATGCCTCGTTGACCCTCATTTTTCTTTTAAAGTCCAAGATAGTACAGTAACCTTTGACTTCTTTAAAAAACCACTCAACAGTAATTCGAGACTTTGCCATTGCCTCGTTAAACATTCTTTGATATTGGGATAAGTGCGAACTCTGGTACGGCACGGCCATGAAAACGGGTGGGTTGTAGCCTGAGTCGCCGTAAACAACGTACTGATCACCGTCTATATGGGGGAGACCTGGCATGCTTTCCTCTAAACCATTTATGAGATACAGCGTCCAGTCGTGGCGTCTGCCCTCGACAGGTCCAAAGAGGTGCAGGACGAGCGCACAAGGAGATGTGACTGCTTGGAATTTAATTGCGTGGTTCCGTTTGTGACCGCTGCATGCCACACGCTGCTTGAGTCCGTCTTGCGAAGGCCGAGCGATCGAAATATTGGTACCGTCTATGAAACCTAAGCAGTTGCAGAGCGCTTCGCCTTTATTCTCTACTGCCGCAGCGTATTATGCAGCATGCGCAGTGAGAAACTCGGCATCGATGTTCCCCTGTATACTGTGCGATCTCTGCCCGACAAAAGCCTCGATTCCCTCTCAGGAAATGTCTGAGAGCTGAGGCGTATGCTTCGAAAACAACATCTCGAGGTCTTTCCAGCGAGCTAGTGATGACACTCGGCGTAGCACAACGCACGCAACGAGGAAGCGTGTTACTGAATATCCGTTGCGTATGGTTCTGACCTGCATTTCTGGCCATGCAATAGCTTCTGCGATTTGGCTCAAGTCGCTGTGACGAAAGCGAAAGAGAGAAAGGCATGCATCTTCAGATATCATTTGCAATGTTGTACTGAAATTTGATAGAGATATCTCTCTGCATCTGCGCATGTACGTCATGTAGCAGTGATCCGCTTTAGCGTATTCTTGAGCTGCCAGTACCAAGGCTATGCTCAAGATAGATCTGTTGGCGCTGGTCTGCCTCCTTCGCGCTATAGTAGAGGCAGCCTGCAGCCAGTCATGCCTTCTTTCCGTAGTTCGAGCAGGTGTGTGATCGCGGAGCCGGTGGAAAGGCATGTTGGTGTCATGGATCAGGAACAGGGGAGGCCGTGATGAAAACGTGCCGTAATGGAAATACTCACGCCGCCTTTCTAGATCAGCCTACCGTAAATCCATTTCAAAGATAAAATTTTGGATGTGAATAATAAGTTGGGATAAATGCCATTTGTCCCAAGTGATTCTCACAATCGATACCGTAAACCCTAAAATATGTAGTCAAGAGGGCTTTTAGAACTAAGGACAGTGAGGCGTCTCTAAATAAATATTTTCATTTCGGCAGGGAGCACTCTTTGATTAAATTAATGGGATACTAGTTTTTGAAAATGTCATAAAAATAGACGACGACCATCGGGCCAATAGCATCCGAAAGCTGCTATTAACATGTTCGTCGTAAAAGTGTGGGTTTGTCCCTCATCAGTCTACAACGTTGCGAGGGTGGCAAAACGGAGACCTCACATACTTCGGAATGGAAAACGTGCCGTCATCCGCGGCGGCGGCCGTGCTGGGTGCCTCAGAATCTTTACCAGCAGGCTCTGCCCTTGTTCGTGGATATGATTTTGAAGGTGAAAAAGTTGACTACGATGCTCTCTTCGCTTCCTACGCTACGACGGGGTTCCAGGCAACAAATTTTGGGAAGGCAATCGATATCGTGAACCACATGGTGAGTTGTGCGGAGATGACAGTTTTGCATTCGTAGATACACTATCCCTATCCGTTGACATAATGTTTTAACTGACAATGTTCCCGTTTTATAACAGCTGGAATGGAAACCATCCGAAGAGCAAATCAAGAATGATGTTTCCCCAGGTGCAAAATGCAAGATATTCCTTGGGTACACATCCAACATGGTATCTGCTGGGATGCGGGAAACAATAAAGTTTCTCGTTAAATACAAGATGGTACGCTGCCTTAACCTCGAACAAAACATAGACGTGATGCTGCCATTTCTTTTCCAGTAGGTTGCTGACATTTTTCTATCTCTTTTCTGGCGTTATTTTCTTCGAACTCGGCAGGTTGATGTCCTCGTTTCTTCAGCGGGAGGCATAGAGGAAGACTTTATTAAGTGCCTTGGCCCAACCGGGGTCGGATCTTTCGACTTGAAAGGACACATCCTTCGCAAAAAGGGCTTGAACAGAATCGGAAACCTGTTGGTTCCGAACGACAACTATTGCAAGTTTGAAGACTGGGTCATGCCTATTTTGGACGAGGCACTAGAAATTCAAAAGAGCAAAGGGACGATATTTGCGCCATCAACGCTAATTCAATTGTTAGGAGAAAGGATTAACAACGAGGACTCAATATATTATTGGGCTGCAAAAAACAAAATTCCAGTGTTCTGCCCTGCGCTGACTGATGGGTCACTTGGTGATATGATATTCTTCCATTCATATAAGAAGCCTGGATTTATCGTCGATCTCGTGTCGGACATTCGGCGGATGAACCAGCATGCGATAAGAGCACCGTGCACTGGCATGATCATCTTGGGTGGCGGGGTTATCAAACACCATATTGCTAACGCCAACCTGATGCGAAACGGAGCAGACTATGCAGTTTACATGAATACAGGTCAGGAATATGACGGGTCTGACTCTGGAGCTTCGCCGGATGAGGCTGTGTCGTGGGGCAAAATAAGAATTAATGGGGAAAAGACAAAGGTGATGGCAGAAGCAACTCTTCTGTTCCCGATACTGGTCGCACAGACGTTTGCAAAACACCTCAAGCAAGGGGAGAAGTGATGAGTACGTTGCGAATACACAAGATAGCTGAGACTGGGATTGCATTTAGTAATGGCATACCTAGTCTGGACAGGGCAGCAATCGGGCATTGGTAAAGGTGAACAAGAAATGATAGCTATCATAGCACGGCAGTGCGGGGCACCAAGAGAATAACCTGCCCAAAAGGGACCTGAATGAGGAAAAAGACTGTTCAGTTTAAGGAGTAGATGGATCACTGATCTCCCTCTGGTCGTCCGACCTCAGCAAACACGGCCGAGACGGTCTCAGCGGAGGGTGAAATATCACCTAAGGAAAATTCTACCTTTGGTATATCCTGGTCAATAGAAATTTGGGGAGCCTTGGACATGAATTCACCTCCGAAGAATTTTTCAACAGTGGCAGAGGCGGAAGGAGCTGGTCCGGATTCATCGTCTGGTTTCACAGTAAGCTGACGGGCGAGATCGGGGTTAAGCGCGACAAACTCTTTGTCAAGTATCAAGTATGCGGTCTTGTCCCAGTCGCCGGCTGGAGGTCTCATCGAGATTTTCGGGGCAAGGTTACGAATCTTGGTGGGGAAATAGGCTTCGTACAGCTCTGTGCTAAGCACTTCTGGTTTGACGGGCTCGTCAGCGTCGGGGGCGGAGTACTTGTAGGTGGGGGTCTTCCAGAAGGCGACGGAGTCCGGGGAGTTAGCTTTCACATTTGCGACGGATGGGTTGATGGATTCCACAGCAACGGAGATTGATTCGTTGGCCGTCATGGAAATGACAGGGGCCATGTTACGGGTCTCGGGCGGAAAGTAGAAGTTCTTCGGGGTGACAGAGGGGGGACAAGGCTGGACGGGAGCGGGAGAGGACGCGACTTTGGAGATAGAGCGGAGAGCGATTTTGAGGGCCGTGTTGGCCAGAACGCTGGTGGCGTCGCCAGTCTTGGGGGGGATGGCGGCCCACTCCAAGGTGAGACGGGAGGTTTGCTCGTTGCCGGTGTTGACGACGACAATCTTGGGGGCGATTGAATCACCCATGGAACAGCGCGGAGTGCGGTGTGAGGAGGCATTGGGAAGCGCGAGGCTCAGGCCGGCGAAGGAAGTGGTGAAGGCGGGGGTCGACATCGTGGCAGGGAGGGTGGGGGGGGGGGCCAAAGGAGGGGGCTGTCAGAGGATGCAGATGGGGAGTGGACAGGGGCAGGGCGGGTGAGAGGCGGGATGGGGGGGCGGGATGAATATAGGGACGTGTACTGTGGACTGGTGGGGGTGAGTGAGGATTGGGGAGATTCTCTGAGGTACGATGGGAAATTTGTGGGAAATGGAAATATCTGCTGAAACCCTACTCTACTGTACAGCAGCGGTACAGTACTTGCTGAGATCATATCTCAACAGCGATGCCAGGTGTACAGCGATATGTGTTTACAGTGGGTACAGTGAAATAGCGGCGCTGCGGATACAAGGCACGCCTCGTGGATGTACACGTGGCTTGGGCGCCGTCGGTTATGTGCGCCAGAGGCGCCCTGGCGGGGACGCTCCTTTAAGCCTTTATCGATGATAGATGACGGTGATCAAACGTCATAACGGCTGCGTCATTGCTGCAGTTTTGAGCACCCTGTCTGCAGATACTGGCCCTCATTACACTCGTTCCCCAAACATCTTCATATTCCCTACACTACCTGGGTACGAACGGTTTACACCTCTACTTCTTGCCGCTCCCTTCCCACCTTCACCTCTCCCCCACCGTCTACCCGCTTCGCATCCTCGCTCCTCCTGATCCAGCCCTGCGGCCTCGGCGCCATCATGCCCTCTTCGTCCACCTCCGCCTCCTCCTCATCGCACCGCCTCCCCCAGCTTCGCACACGCTCCTCTACCTCCCTCTCTTCGCTCAACGCCCTCAGTCGCACCTCCTCCACCTCCAACCTCCATCGCCCCACTCGCTCCCCACTCAAGCGACACACAAAGCGTTTCTTCCGACTCTCTCGCCCCTTCTTCCTCCCGCTCATTCTTGTCATCTCGCTCCTCACTTTCATCCCCATCTCCCTCCCTTTCCTCTCCCTCCCCTCGCATAATTGTATTCTTGCCGCCCCGCCCCCCGTGCACCCGTATTCACACCAATTTCCCCATGCCAACAATTCCCTGCCTCCTGAACATCAGATCTCTCCTCTCCCAACCCGCGATCGCCTTCTAACTCTCGCTCCTCGTTATTCCGCTTACAAGCCGAAACCCCATTCCCTCGATCCAGACACCTCAACAGTGCTCTACACCATCCACGCCGTTCTCGTCTGCCATCCTACACAACCGTGCTGCGCGAATGATGTTGAGCCTTCCCTCGTCGCTCTCACCGAGCAAACTCTCCCGCTTTCTTCTCTCACCATCATCCATTCCTGCTCCTTCTCCTCCTCCATTCTCAAAAAGGCCCGCCCGTATTTCCCCTCCGTCTCTCATATGTTTTGCAGCAACACTGAGAACCTTCCGTTATGTCTGACTACCCATTTGGCCTCCGTACCTCCATCTCCTTTTGTTTTCGCTCTTGACTCCGCCACACTTCTCGAACCGACAGCTGTCGAGAAGCTATGGCTCTCGCTCGTCTTGCGCCCGCACATTCCTGCCATTCACTCCCGCGCGTACTCGTCTGCATCGTTGCTGCGAGCGAAAGAAGCCGATTCAGACTTTGAAGTTCGGAGCATTACGCCCAGCCCCGACCGTGCGTTGCACCCGTTGCCGTTGATGGTTAATTCGTCCTCTCTCCCCAGGGAGGCACCCAGTGATTCTCTCGCTTTCTTAATTAGTCTTGTTTCGCGCGCACGTGTGCTCAAGGAGGCATTGTACACTAGTCTCGCCGAGAGGCAAGACGGTCTGTCATTTGCCCATGTCGCAAAAGATCTAATGCCTCCGTTTATGTGGTCTGACCTGGCCTTTCACAAGTGGGCTGCACAGAAGGATGAGGATGAGGTCTACAACGATAAGCTCTACGGTTCGGGGAATCGTGGAGCGCCAGAGATGGAGTTGGGACCGGTACCGTTCCCGCAGCGGAACGAAAAGGTGCCTGTGAGCATCTTCCTGATCTTACCTTGGATGCAGATGGGCGGCAGTGAGAAGTGCATGTTGGATATAGCGGAAGCCGTTCACAAGAAGGGTTGGGCGCTTACGTTCGTGCTCACCATGCCCTCATGGAAGGAGGATGACATTGGAGAGCTTGCTCTCGAGAATCAGTGGTTGCATAAGGCCCTGGCGCTATCCGTCGATACATGGGATTTGCTTTCCTTGGGTCCACATGAAGCAACGGCCAGAACATACAGACACTTGCTCGAGTCGAGGCGCCCGGATTATTTGCTCATGGCCAACTCGAGGTGGGCCTATGCGAATAGCAAATTCTTAAAGCATATTGCGCCGGAAACTACAATTGTCGACTATAACCATATGATCCATATGAGCTGGGAAGGTGGAGGCTTGCCGCGATATGGCGCAAATAATTCAAAGTTCTTCGACCTTCATCTTACAGCATCGCAAAATGTTGCCGATTCTATGAAGGAATGGATCGACAAAAGCATCATGGATGCCAACCCTGAGAAAGTCCAAACGTGCTACGTAGGCACTGATGCTGCGAAGTTGCACAATGGTGCTGCGAGGACGAAGGCTCGTGCGCTTATGCGTGAGCGCTACGACATTTCAGATGACAAACTAGTCGTGCTCTTCGCTGGTCGTTTTGTTATTGACAAAGGCTTGGATGTAATCTCGGATGTCATCGAAAAGGTATCAAAAGAACCAAAAACGAAAGGCCGGTTTGTGTTTATGTTTGTCGGTAGTGGTGAAGAGGAATCGCGCTTGCAACCATATATGTCCACCAGAATTCAAGAGAAAGCACCGCGAGTTATCGTGGCACCTCCGGCTCAAGGGTTGCTGCAATTGAGGGATTACTACGCCTTATCGGATGTCTTTTTGCTTCCATCGGTGAACGAAGGAATAGCCCTCGTTGTCTACGAAGCCATGGCCGCGGGACTGTTAGTAATGACAACAGACGTCGGAGGACAAAAGGAGATCGTCACTTCTAAGACAGGCATTCTGCTACCCAACTATCGGAGCCTTTCACGGATGACTGCTCATACTCTAGACAAGCTGAGGGCGGTGGCCTACAATCCGAGCAT
>NW_005179169.1:97150-99895 GCF_000350225.1 Chondrus crispus
TGTTTGAAAAAATAGCCAGCAACGGACGTGATATGGTATGGAACAAGTACACCACAAAAAACTTCGCATCATGCGTGATTGACAACGTTGAACGTGCGCGCTCATTGCGAGAAGGGCAAGTGCGAAATACTCCCTTGAGCACTTTTGTGAGCGAACCAATATCGATTTCACTGAAAGATGAAGTCATTATGACTGCCCAGGCGGAACGCTACCATGGCACGTGGAATATGAATGGGGCCGAACGCTCTTTGGAAAACTCTGTTACCATCGGAATCAAGACGTATATATGTGATAACTCTATCGCGTTCCAGGTAGCGGCTCTTGTACGTTCCATTCGCACGCACAGCCCTCGAACGCGAATTCTTCTCGGGAATGATGGGCCTAAATTGGTTGGTTCATATAACTTCGTCCATGATGATCCGTACACTGAGGAAGTCGAACTCCCGAAGAATTCAGGTATCTCCTTCGGACGGAATGTCATGGTTAACTTAACCCGAACGCGCTATTTCCTTCTCCTTGATGACGATCATCTCTTGGATGTAACAACGAATCTCACCGTCTTATTCGAAGGAATTAAGAATGATCACTTTGATATGGTTGGGCTTCGAGTGCGGAATCTGCCGGGCATAGATGAGTACGAGAGATCGCGCATTCTGATTCCGCGATATGTCGCCAAAGTACAGAGTTTGGAAGAGCGCATTTTGACTCTTTGTGTTTGGAATGAAAACAACGGTCCGAGCATATATGGTATCACGCATCCAATACCAGTTGATGTACTTCACAACGCATTTATGGGACGCACAGAAGTTCTCCGGAAGCATCCATGGCGGAATCAGCTCAAAGTGAATGAACATATGACATTTTTCCTAGACGCTAAGGACGCGGGCGTGAAGGTTGGATACCTGCCAAGCGTTTTTGTTCATCATCGATCTCGTGACTATTCCGATTGTTACAACAGAATCCGGTTCCGAGAAGAAGAATATGAGAAACTTCTGCCGTACAAAGACGAGTTTGAGTGGGATACAGATTGTGGAGACAAGTTTCCGGAAAAGATTAAGACTCATATTATCAGGAACGAGCTTGAAGTTTAATGATTTTGCCCTTAACAACTGGAGAAAGGGCATGAGCATCTGGTGTTGTTTTGTTAAAGTCCAGAGCGAACCAGCATATGGGAAGTGCTGGCGCGGTTTCTAGCTCTGGCGTTGATTTGAAGATCTTAATACGAACCTTGAGTTGGTGAGATAATTCTCAGAAGTCCAATTTGGATGAGTATACCTCCTCGTGTCGCCATGTATATATATTGGTCCCGTAGCCACTGAAGGATTGGATTAAAAGTGTCACGTGGAGCAAAGATGTGCTAATATTTATGAAAAAGGTCCTAGATTACGTAGTGGTCGTGACAGGAGCAGCTGCAGCGCGTCCCGGTTGGGACTCGCGTGCTCCCCGTGGTGGCAACAACCAAGAGGTGGCGCAAACTGGCAGTCTATCTGTCGCATTGCGCCACCGAAACACCATAACTACTGTACAGTATATGTAGAAGTAACGAAAAACAAAAAGTAAAGGAGGCGATGACCTACCCTTCGGGTATGGGGATGCCAGTTGAACCTGTTCGGGAAATCGACCATGCTCCCAATTTGCGTGCACATGCGAAAATTGCGAAAGCGTCCTTCTAATTATACAAGCGAATATCGAAAACCTTAGGCGGAGTGACAGACTAACGCCGCAAGTCTCAGTATGTCATTAAGTCCAGAATGTTTCAACGAGCTCTCGCAGTTTGCAAAAGTACATGCCACTGTACATGGCGGCCAACCGACTGCCACCGGCATCTCGTTCATTGGGTGCTCGCTACAATGGCTTCTGCTCTTCCTGTGCGTCCTTATCAGCCTTCTTCGCTTCGGGCGCTGCATCGATCACATCTTTCTTCTCCACTTCAACTCCCCCTTCAAGCGGCCTCGTCTCAGCTGTACTGGCAACTTTGTCCTCGCCTCCCACCTTTGGGGCCTGTGGGGCCTGCTGGGGGTAACCTTTCTGAGGCCCAAAGCTTTGCAAATCCAAGGTCAAAAAAAGCGCCTGGGGATCGTTATGTGTCGGCGAGAGCAAAAACTTTCCGTTGGAAATGTCAATCGGAAATCCAACCGGCAAGCCCTTGACGGTGGAGGCTGGAATGACGGCGCGCAAGGTGCGCGGCGTCGTAGAGGCCTTTGTGACCAGGGCCTCGATATTATTCCTGGCCTGTGCCAAGTCAAGCTCGAGCTGGCGCGCGCGAAGGACTTCCAGCGCGAGTGCGACCTTGTCAGACGTGGTGAGCGTGGCGGTCTTACCCTCCAGGGCGTTGTGGACGGCCTGCTGCAGGTCGAAGTAAGGGCCAACGGCGGGGCCGTCGGGGCGCGGGGCAGAGGAGACGGGGACGGGAGGTGGGGTCTTCCGGGCGTCGAGCTGGACAGACGTGGGTGGCGGGTCGGCGTGCACGCGTGGACGGTCGGGGGAGAGAGAGGAGTGACGCAGCTCGACGCGCGCGCGCTTGGGGACGGGGCCCTCGGAAACCGGGGCGGGGGCGATAGTATCCTCGCGCTTGTCGCCGCTAAGCATCATAGCGAGATCCATGGCGCGGGGGGATGGGCGAAGGGAGCTTGATGGGGAGGACTAGGAAGTAGATGGTGGTCGATGAGGAGGTCGAGGGAGTGAATCGGGGGGGGGGGAGGGAGGGTGTTGGATGTGTGGGAATGGCACGTGAATAAGGGGGCC
>NW_005179169.1:99995-133902 GCF_000350225.1 Chondrus crispus
GGGGGGGAGTGTAGTGAGGGCGAAGGAGAAGGGGCAGTGTTACAGGTGGGTTGCGGTTGTCGAGTGAGGGTGGGGACAGAGCGAGCCAGGCGGATCGGGGAGGGGGGGGGGGATCGAGAGGAACACGTGTTCGGGCGCCGTGGGTAGTGTGTAATTTGACGGGTGTTGGGGTGGGGACTGGGAGGAGGGCCCTTGTGCCGTCCGCGGGGGCAGGTGTCGGTTTCCAGTAGCAGTTTCCGCCTGCGGCTATCCGTGCCATAAAGTGAGTAGTGTTAATAAGGCCTCATCATGACAAGGCTCCTCGAAGCCCTTTTTTGAGTAAAAGGCCCTAATGAGAATCCCAATGGCTGCCTGTCGTAGGACTACAGATAATGCACCACTTGAATAGAGCATTTCATATATTCCATGCAAACCCAAACCTGAAACAACATCGACCAAGGCGCTTGTTCTCCAGGAAACGTGTCAAAGTTCTTGCCGTAGACCAATTCAAGATCAGAGGGAGGCCTACCCGAAAGAAGGCATGTCATCGCCGCTAGCCCACTCCTTTTATCGGTGCGTGCGGATTGGTTGCGAGTCTCTTCGCCCTGCGAAGTGTGCTAGGACTTGTCGTCTGAGGCCGCAGCAAGCTTGCGTTTCTCTCGAATGGCTCAGCGGCCTTTCCTATGGGTGATCAGTATGCATATCTCCTGTGCTGTACAAAACAGGCGAGGGCGTGCCGGTCACCTCCCCCCTTGATTTTTGATCGCCAACTCACGCTCCCTAGCCCAATTCAAGCGCACGGTTTGCTGCGACAACTGTCCGCGGCGGGGACTACCGAGAGGATGAAGCTGGGAGATTAAACTGTAATGTTGGATGTTTGGATGCAGTCTGGTACTGTACGGCACAAGTGTCCATAGCATTGCATTGCCGTCAGTCCTTGCGTACGTCAGCCCGCGGGGTGGCAGCGTGCAATTGCCCTGACAGTCTCACGTCAGCATTGCCTGCGGGCGGCAAGGCGTCTGAGTTTCCTTCTCGGACAGACCACTTGCCTAGACCACACACGTCCACTTCGCTTCGCGGGGACGTCATCCTGCCGCGTTCGGAAGGACCGCATCTCGGGCTGTCATGCCAGGAGGACCAGGAGGACTTCACCCCCGTCTGCTGCCGTTTGGCTGTCCACCCCGCTGCCCGACGGGAGACCAGAGTGCAAACCGCAGGCTTCGGCATTTAGGACACTGTCATCACAGCCGTTCATGAGCCTTCCCTGAGCCACATTTGTAAGTGCCTTGTCGCAAATGTATCGCCGCGCAACTTACGCCTCGGAAGGCTGGCGCCCGCCATGGCCTCCGAGCAATACAGGCTTGAACGCAGTCGTGAGCATGACTAGAGGGCACTCGTGAACGTGAGGCACTAGTGTCCCGCCTCCAGACTGAGCTCGACATGTGTGCTTGCCCATAAGTGAGCATTTGGCCACACACCCGGAAAAGAAATCAGTTGGCGAGGGTTGGCACCCATGCTAGAATGCAGAATATCGCGCCATGGGCAGTCAACGTGAGATGTCACTGGACGACACGTTGTCTATAGCCTTACGGTGGAGACAGTCCCCTTGATACAGACTTGCAGTGTGCCTGTCTGAGACTTGGTGCTTCCAGAGTGCCTCTGCTGCGTGCCTCTGAGTCAATTCGGATGTAAAGCGGAAGTCCATGCAGCTTTGTGATACGATCTGATCGCTTTCCCGTCAAGTCAAAGCTGGTTAACACTAAGCGGCTATTGTGGTTGCGAGCCGCAATGCATCGCACACCGTACAACAGAAACAGAACACACATATACATTATTTTATTCCCTACTCCATTGATACATCGTCCAGAAGCTTGAAATGTCCGTCCTTCTTCCGATAATAGCATCTCAACACGACGCGGAACTTTGCCATCCTCACACCTAGAAATTCCAAAATCTTAGCCTTCTCCGGCGTCAACGTTTCCCCTCCCTCGCACACCGTGAAGTCTCTGCTGAGACAGACCTTACCCTTCTTGAGCACGATCGGCATGCCCAGCAACCTCAAGCTGTGTTCTTGCGACGTCTCAAACATCTCCAACTCCCCCTTCGCAAGCTCCACTTTCTCCGTCGCTTCAAACCCGCTCCTCGCGTAGTCGTCCGCCTCAAACTTGCGGAAAAAGCTGACAACCTCCTTGTGTTTGCGATTCGTGAACAGCAGCCCGACGTTTCCTGTGAGCTGAGTTGCGACCTGTCGCAGCCCGTCCGCGTACTCTTCGGCTTCGTCACGGCCAAGGGCGACCTGCATAATCTTGTTGCGCCCCATGAAGAAGCGTGAGTCGCGCCATTCTGTGCGCAGCTTCTTGAGGATGGTGTTGCGCATCGCGGGCGTCGAAATCACGTAGATGGACGCATACTTGTCCACGGCACCGCGCAAGTCCTCCAATACTAGCTGTTTGGACTCCTTCCCGACCAGCTTCTTTCGCGTTTGCGTTAGTGCGACCACTCTTTCCCGTCTCGCTTTTCCCATGGTCAAGTTTCGTGCTTGGCGACACGGCGTTGCACGTTCGGATGTGTGCTCTCGTTAGCAGTATTAAATGCTGCAAGTTGCGGAGAGACAGGGGCGACGCAACTTCGTCTCAATGATGCAAGAACAAGCTACCGCAGCTACGCCACCGCCGTCGCAACGCCGTGGGAGCGTGCAAGCAGAGTACCGCTAAACCTCATTTGGGCACTGTAGAGCCGTCGGTATTTGTTCCAATGCAATTGGGCTCAGGTCGCCAAGAGCAACCAATCATAGACTGATGAATTACAGAATAGACCTAAAACTCTAAAAATTTATCCAAATTTCGTGTCGTCGCCGTCGACCGCACTTTCCTGTCTGCAGAGACCCCTCACGCATTGCCTGTCGCAGCAGGTGAGCCGAATCCCGCGTTGACATCCCGTCTTGAGTATCGCTCAACACACCCCTTTGCTCCGTCCCTCTTTTGACTCCAACTTCTCCCGAATCACAACTCCGCAATGGGTAAGCGCACGCGAAAGGTCGGCGTTGTCGGAAAGTATGGTACCCGTTATGGATCGTCGCTCAGAAAACAGGTGAAGAAAATGGAAATCGCTCAGCACGCCACCTACACTTGCCCGTTCTGCGGAAAGAACTCGATCAAGCGTACGGCCGTAGGCATCTGGCATTGCAGGGCAAAGACCTGCGCCAAGAGCATTGCCGGCGGCGCCTGGTCGGTCAACACGCAGGCTGCTACCTCGGTCCGCAGTACTATCCGCCGTCTGCGTGAGGCCGTCGAACTCTAAGCCCTCGTGATCTACAAGAAAGTAAGGCTCCGGGTTTAGGGGGTTGCCGAGTTCTGCAGTGGTGCGAAAATAGTCGCCTGCGCGGGGTTTCTGTGTTGCGCTATCGGTGTGATTTCCGAGGCCTGGCCGGAATCTGGGCGTGATTTGGTCGACATGCACGAGTGCCAGGAATCGCTTACAATCTGGCTACGATTGCCGTCGAGTTATCGTGTGAACAGACTTTGTAAAGACTTTTCAAGTAAACAGGCAATTGCTTGATTTTCGGAAACTACCCTGTAGCGACAACGTTCGCGTGCGGCACATGTTGGGTTGCACTTTAGTCCAATCTCCCCAGTTTCGTTTCAGGTTTATTTCTATTCTATCTGGTCCTCACACTACATCCCGCATATATTGTCGTCTATCATGCTCTCTAGTCGCCTTCTGACTGCAGTCCGTAACAACTTCCCATATGGTACCTATTACCAACGCAGCTTCACGCGAAACAAACTACTTAAACATCGCCCCCCACCCCTAAAGAAAAAAAAAAAAAAAACTCGCACCACTTTACGCTTTGATCCAATCCCTATACGGTGAAATGGATGAACATCTCACGAAGACTTTTTTCTGTTGAGAACCATTTGCGCACGAAAGCTAGAAGGTCAGTATGTGATCCTCGATGTATACGTGCGTATGTGTAGTAGACTTCATATTTGTTGTACTCACGATTCCTCATCCTCAAGTGACCGCTTCAAGTGTATGATTTGGTACTTCAGCTTTGCGTTCTCCTCCTTGAATTTGTCTAATTCCTTGAACTTGCCATCAGCCTCGCT
Organism: Chondrus crispus; assembly: GCF_000350225.1. Classification (NCBI taxonomy): domain Eukaryota; phylum Rhodophyta; class Florideophyceae; order Gigartinales; family Gigartinaceae; genus Chondrus; species Chondrus crispus. The sequence continues at coordinate 104,084 of NW_005179169.1, forward strand.
GCTCGCCGTCAACAGGGAGGTGCGCAGTTCCTTTAAGCTGCCCAACATCGCCGCCAGCACAGGTGCCAAATTGCTCCCATCCCCCTCAGCAGCCTCTAAGAAAGAACCCAGACAGAAGCGTGGAATCAAAAACATCACAGAGATACCGGTAAACAGAGAACGTCATGCACGTTAGCGGAAGAGTTGCAAGTGCGGTGGTGACCTGATGTGCCCCCGTGGAACCACTTACCCATTGCAGGTGCATCTGTCTCAAGCTTGCCCACGCGTATCGCCAGCATTGCAATCGCCTTGTTAACCTGGTCCATGTTATTGAGATCTTGTGAAGTGTTGTCGTTCCCGGACATTCTTCGCAGTTGGGCTAAGAACGGACGGTATATCCGACTGCAGGTGTTCCAAATAGCTGCCAGGGGCTTTTAAAGGTTCAGCGCGACTTAAAAATTAATTAATCAGGGAGCGAAATTAGGAGCAGCCATGAGCGAAAAATTGATCGCTTTTCCTCTTGAAGCTTTCGTATAGTCGCACAACGTCTTACCGTAGGATACTGTTACACGGGAATCAATCCCATTCTTCTTGAAGGTTGTAAGCAATAAATGCCGTAACACAACCCGACGGCCCCAGGCATTGCGCTCTGCGAATCCGCCCGGATCTTGCGATGCCCCAAGGCGCTTGTGTTCCTCCCCTTCCCTCTACAAAACGGCTTCCGTCGCGCCTGTCGCCTTGATCCACCCCTGCAGCAAGGCGGGTGAAGCCATATTCCCGCCACACACGACGACGACAATGGGCCCCTCTCCGACATCGACCCCCTTCAGCACGGCTGCGATCGCAGCGCCACATGCCGGCTCCACCAGCACGCGATGCTTCACCGCGAGTAACGAGCAAGCCTCAACGGCCTCCCTGTCCGAAACGACAACGGGCACGACCTTTCTCCCTTCCCTGACCCACTGGGCGCACTTGTCGCTCACCGCGAGCGCACCAAGTGATTTTGCGACCGACGAAATCTCCTTGAGCTGAACGACCTCGCCCCCTGCGGCTACCATCGCTGCAAAGCTGGCGGCACCTTCCGTCTCCGCAGTGACGATGGGCACGTCGCCCCATCCCACCCTTCGCGTGCCTTCTGCAACCCCTAGGAATAGCCCTCCCCCACCCACGCTGACCACTATGGCAGCCGGTTTTTTACCGGCAAGATCATCCTTGAGTTCCTCCACGAGCGATGCGTGTCCCTCCCAGAGCAACGGGTGATCGAACGGCGATATATGGATGGCGTTGGGCCCCTCGCGCTCGACGATTTCTCTTGCATATCTGTCGGCCTCGTCCCACACAGCGCCATGGACGACGACACTGGCGCCTGATTCCTTGAGTCTATCGATCATGAACTGCGGCGTAGAAGACGGGACGATGATGGTGACGGGGACCGCGAGGACTTGCCCCGCGTGAGCGACGGCGGCACCAGCGTTGCCGCCCGACGAGGACACAAAGTGGCGGACGCCGTTGGCGGCCGCGGAGGAGCAGAGGTGGCCGTGACCGCGGATCTTGAAAGAGCCCGCGGGCTGAAGGTTGTCCAGCTTGAGCAAAACTTGGCGTCCAGAGGGCGCAGATATGGAGGGGGATGGGACGAGGGGGGTGCGGATATGCATCTTCTCTTGCGGCGGGGCCACCATGCTGGTAGTGCCGAACTCGTGACGAAAGGGGGGGCGGGACAGCGGGAGCTTTCCGCGGAAGGACGCGGGTGAGGGGGTGACAAAGGCCATGAGATGGGGAGACGGGTGAGGGGCAGAGGATGAAGGGAGGCGGAGAAAGTGGAGCTCCGATTCGGTCCTGAGGGCGTGCGTTTCGAGACGCTGACGCCCCTGGGGGCCGCTCTCCAACCGTCCTGGTCGAAGGGTCCAAGTGGAGAGCGAAATGCTCAGAGCGTTTTAGCTGTCACGGCACATGTTGAGTTGCATCAGATTGGCCGATTTCGACCAATGGAGTGCTTTCGATGTCCATCCGCAACTACATCCTTATTACTGATCGCGATCAACGCGCTTCAGCACCAGCTCCGTTGTTTATGTGAACGGATTGTGAACAATCCTTTTACGCCACCGCCGACGCCGCCTGTACCAACCGACCACCCCTTCGAGTGAAGTCCGCCCGTCGCAGCTTCTTCCCACGCCCCCCCCCCTTGCGTCCCGTCATGGTAGCCAATCCATCCGAGGAAAAGCCCGCCGCTGGAACCAACATCTGCGTTGGTGGATATGACGGCAGCGTGGCTGGTCTCACGCTGCGCCCCGACGCCGAGGACCTTCTGTCTCTCCAGGCGACCTTCGCCTACGCCTCGCACATCACCGCCGTGCGCAGCGCCGCCTTATCGGGCTCCACTCTCGTCACGGGCAGCGCAGACGAGACCGTCCGCATCTATGACCTGGCCCGCCGCGTCGAGCGCGGCTCGCTCTTCGAGCACTCCGGCACCGTGAACGCGCTCGTTTTCTTCCGCGATGGGCCACGCCGCCTGCTCATGTCGGCCGGTGACGACGCGCTCATGTGCGTCTGGCGCACTTCCGATTGGAAGTGTCTCAAGAGGATGCATGGTCACCAGGCGCCCGTGCTCGACGTCGCTGTCCACCCCAGTGCGAGAGTCGCCCTGTCCGTCGCGAAGGATCGCTCCCTCTTCATGTGGAACATGGTCAAAGGGAAAATCGCCTTCTCTGCCAAGACCAAGGAAACTCCAGCCACCACAGTCGAGTGGGCCCCGGGCGGGGAGAGGTACATGCTCGTGGCCGGGAAGAGTGTCAAGTTGTCTAACGTCGAGGGGAAGGATGTGGAGACGTTTGTACATGAACGTCCGGTCCTGGCAGCTGCGTTTGTGAAGGAGGGCGTGTTGGCGACAGGTGGGGAGGACAAAATCGTTAGGGTGTGGGATCAGAGGACGGGGGGATGTGTTATTGCGTGCAAACATGAGAAGAGGGTCAGAGGGGTTGCGTGCGTTGATGGCTTGGTGGTAGCCGCGGATTCGGGAGGAGGGGTTAAAATTTGGGATGCGCGGATGGGAGGGAGCGCGAGGTTGGAGACTTGCCTGGGTGGCGGGGATATGAGGCTTACTTGTTTGGCGGCAGCGAAGGAGGTAGAAGAGGTGGAGAAGGTGCCGAAGACGGAAGAAGAAGAGGAAGGGGAGACGAAAGACGAGGGAAGGCAAGAGAAAGGCAAGGGTGCTCGGCGGAAGCGCAGGGAGGAGCGACCGGCTCCGCTTGAGGGCACTGCGTCGCAACGAAAGCGCAAAAAGCGGAAGGAGCAGAAGGCCTCTTGAGGATACAGTTGAGTACTTCTTCAGTACTTGTCAGTCATTCTGCAAAGCGAAGGGCTGGCCATATTGTCGCGAAGAAGAATTGCGGTTTTCTAGCACGCGGTCTTGTGGACTTTCTTAAGCTTTCGCTTTATACTAACGTTACGTCACAAAACCGAACCAAACAAGTTAAGCTCAACTTCGGAAATATTCAGTTCTGTACAATTCTAATCCACTGAGCAGTTTTTCGTTCAGCTAAAACTTCATCGCTACCTTCGAAGTCCCTATCGCCGTCGCATGCCGATTTTGTTTGACGCTTTCCGATCCGAAAGCCTTCTTCATCTCACTCTTTAATGCACGCCGCTCACGGGCAGCCTCCTTGGCTGCCGCCTTTCTCGCCCGTTTATCTTCCTTTGACTCCCCTCGGTCCCGCGCTTGAGTTTTTTGAGCTACTTCGCGTCGTGAGGAACCAAAATCGACAGGTGCTGCTTCTGAAGCATTGGCCCTCACAGACGGCATGTAGCCCTCCGGGGCTTGTGTACGCGGATCTAGTCGTATCACGGGCTGCTTCACCACTGATCTCCGCTTCGTAGATGAGGGAGCGTCTATGACGCTAGGATGATTGTCGAGGTTACTGTATGTGGAGACGATCGTTTCACAGTCCCACTTCTCTCCTTTTTGTTCATACATTACGTCAAACTTAGTGTCAAGGTCCGAATCATGTCCATCGCTCTCTTCGTCCAACCCTTCTTCTATTCTCTTGTCGAGCCTCGCCACTTCCTCGCGGTCATTTCGCTCCAAAGCCTCAAAAGCCTTTTCGACTCCCTGGCGAGAACCTAGGACCTCCTCCATCGGCACTCGGCTGAATGAATCCAGGACACCATCTAGACCACGCTCGAATTCCGCATTTGTGATGTCTTCGTACTCTGCCACACGATCCGGATCTGCTCTTCTTTCACTACAGTTGGACTCCAAATGTTCGACGCCGTCTTCCGCGCCCACATCGCCCTCAACAGTCTCGCTGATTTGCAAGTTGGAGAGTTCATCGAGGAATCCTTCCTCACCTCCGAATAGATTTTCGAGTTCGTTGTTTGTAAGGTGCGCGTGTACGTCATCCACATCCCCGACATTGTTCGCAGCACTATCATGAAAGAACTCTTCAGACTCTCCATCCTCGTCGTTGCTGACATCTTCACTGGCTCGCATAAACTTTTCAAACTGCTCATCCAAAAGCCGGGGTTCGCGGTACTCCTTCACAATGCCGTCCAGCGGACCTGTCTTGACTTCATCTCTTTCGCAAATCTGTTGGGCGGTAGTGATGAAATCATCTTCTAATAGATCATTCGATCCGCTTAGCCCTGCTTCATTGAAGAAATCGTCTGCGCTCTCCACATCCAAATCACCATCTCGCTGGGATGAGGAGTCGAGTTCGCCTTCACTGTCCAGGGCCGCGAACACTTCATCCAGATCTTTGTTTTTCTTTCTCTCCGCTTTGATCTCTCTGATAGCCGCCTGTGTACGAACAATGTCATCCTTAGTCGTCTGCAAAATCTCTGGAAACTCTTTGTCAAATTCTGCTACGTCATCCCTCAGCAAAACCCCGTCCTTGCTGCGCACCGTGTTCCTCTTCGATGAGGAACCCGTCACTGCGTCTGGATTGGGCTTTCCTGTAATCCCGTCCATAAAAACGCCGCCCCCACCCCCAATGACCTTAAAATGTTTGGAGTAGTCGTAGCCATCATTAGGACATCCGTACTCGCCCGGCTCAAACTCGGTCCGAACGTATTCTTGATCCCATTGCGACCCGTCTATTGCATCTCCAGCAATTTTCGCATCATGAATTGATTCATGCAAGAAAGAGGCAGATGATTCGTCATGCCTTTGAGCGGCAGCTGCGTCATTGACTGGTACGAACACGTGCTTTTCAGTGCCTCCATCCCCTCCAGAGGTATGGACAAGCTGATATGTCTTTGCCGTCGACCGGTCAATGAAACCGTTCCTTTGCCGCGGCATTTTCAATGCTAGAAAGATCCGCAAATGTCTCTGGTTTTTTGAGGTTCGTTAGGAAGAGTTTTTTCGTTGGGCACAACATCGTCGGCGGTGGCGTAAAGCGGGCAAACTAATTGCGTACAATTCAAGCTTTCATCCAAGCCCTGCGAAGAGCGGGAAATTGATATGTAAAAAACATGAAATATATTGAAAATACAAGCTCGATTTTGAAACGTTTTTAGCTTTTCCGTAGGGCTAAAGCAGAAGTAGATGTTGACATCAACTGTTGTCAACAACATGCGGAGTGGTTCACATCAGGGGATGCGGAAAACGTACTTTCGGACAGGCGACTTTGACGTCCCAATCGATCCACAAACATGTCTTAAAATAAATAATCGCCGAAGGAATCCTTTCTTCAACATGCACATGCACAGTCGACATGCAAGCTTCTTGGTTTTGAAAAAGAGTGGGAGGAGCTGGCTCACTAAAGAAAGGGTGTGTTCAATCTTTCAGCATTTCTTGATACTACGGCCAAAGAAACATCTCCAGATCTCTCTCCATAATTGTATGTTCAGAGATGTGCGAAATTAAAGCCACATACTAAAGTAAAGTCGGTTCGAAGAGCTGAAGAGCTGTTCTACATCTCACTGCCCCTCCATAAGGCATGCACAACTCAATACTGCATTAAGACCAAAGATTGAAAAACCATACCCATCACAATAAGGCGGCCTTCGTGTGACCTCATTTGACGGACTGCTCGGCAGAGAGAGACTACAATGCAGTAGTGCCGTGTGATTGTTCTCCCTTAAACCGCTGTGGAACATTGAAGGATAGATCCCGCAAAATATGGGGCATGGAGTTTCAATTACATATCCTTGAATCCTTAATTCACCCGTGCATGCAGCGTGGGCGAAAAGACCCTTTTCTCCCAACATCGCGGCCAGGGTCTGGTCTGTTTCTACAGTAATTTCAAGCTGTACAGTAGCAAAGGGTGCTTGGTAGGACTGTACCCTTCGAAGGGTACCCTTCGGTACAGCACAAGGTTACTGCACAATGTTACTGTACTGCACAGTCCTACTGTACCAAGTACCCTTACAGTAGTTGTCTACTGGCTCGTTGCCATGCTGTAATGCGAGGGTTTCTTCTCCTTGACAAAGCAAATGGAGCCCGTAGGCAAAGACCGGTGCTCAAAAACATCTTCCTGCATCACTGTATTACGACGGAGGAGGTATGTCTCTCTGCGTGTACATAAACAAGTGGCCAACACGTAGAATTATGACTTCGGCCTTGTAACACGCTTGTCCAAAACCATCCCAATATGCAGTTCAGGAATGGATACTGTACTGAAGGGAATGATCACAGCACGTCATGATGACATCATGATGATATCGTCAACAAGGCAAGAAGCGTTTCACGTGACTGGGGAAGAAAGGGGAGATATTTGGCAACGTGTTTGCAACGGCATGGGGCCTTCGAGAGTCGTGCACTACTCTAAGAGGAAGAATGAAAAGACGCAGCGTAGAACTAGAGAAAGTGACAGTTGATGTTCAGGATAGAAGCGTTGCGCGGTTTAGGTTTGCGGGGCGGGTAATGGCACTACCCCTGGGTAGTCTCACGCAACCCATTGACGCAGGCTCCGCGTTAAGCCTTCTTTCAGTATGAAGAGGCGCCAAATCTGCAATAGCTTGTCGGCTCCACCTGGAAAGCGAGAAGACAAGTGATCCTTTTACCAGAAGTGTACAGTACGCAGTACCGTCGCAGGATTACGTTCGGTTTATAAATATTGATAGACCATCGATATCAACAATGAGGAAAGATATTAAGGTAGTCATTCTCCATCATACCGTAGCTGACGAATGACAACGAAAAACTTGTTGTTGGGCAGAAATGAAAACGTTAAACAATTTCAGACTAACCGGATAGTTAGTGCACACTGTTCTAAACAGTAAGAATGAGAGCACTATCAAATAGGTGAAATGTGCGCCTATGACAAAGAGTATTAATAGCTAGATGTAAGAATTGTTTCACGGGTACGTAGAGGCTGCGCTGCAACGATTGCGCACTAAAACGCGGGAAAGTGATGAGAGGGAAGAGAATCGAGAATAAAATAAAGCGAATAAAATTAAGATCCAGGGCACTTTTGTGTATTTCTCACAGCTGTGTACAAAAGGAGCAACATGGAAATGACACGGCTACCATTGCAAGGGGCTGAGCTGAGAAAAGAAATGAGAATTGTTAATTAATCTCGCCGTCAGCAGGCCCGTAAAAGAACATAAACAGGCCGAAACAAGCATTCTCGACAGACGCAGCGGGGGTACAACGCTTTAGTAACCGCCCACTTGTTGCGGTGGACAGGGCGAAGCGTGGCCCGCCCCAGAGGATGGAAAAAGGCTTGATGTCCAATAGGCGAACGCCTCGTCCCAAAACCGTGCCACTGTGGAGCAATACGCAGTCAGCTCCGCTCCTAGCATTGCTTACGCCCTATCAAGGCGTGCCGCTGACCCTTTTCCAACACCATTCAAAATCCGATCGTTTTGTTAAATTCTCCTTTATAAATATATATTTAGCAGAGTAGCCTCGCCCGTTGCGGCCATTCGTCCCGACCGATTTCGCGTGCCCCACAACCAAAAAACCTAATAATTGCTGCAGAACCACCAACCGACATCCTTCGTTCTGCCGCCTGGCTTTTTTCCCCCTCCCACCCGCCACACTCTACATGCCAAGCGGCTCCACCCCATACCCTGCCCGCACACGCGAGCCTCCAAGTACGAGCCCCCCTTCCTCACCAGACAGGCGCACCCTCATCTCCTCTCGCCCCCCGCTCGACCCTCGCACGAGCCGCAGCTTCGCTTCTCATATGGCCGCGCTCCGCATCGCGTCCGCTTGGGGGAAGCGCTCCCCTCGACCGCGTGTCGAAGCGCCCCATTCCCCTTCTTCCCCTACCCCCTCCATGGAGTCTGTCGACGAGCCCATCCGCCTCGACGTGGACCCCTTCGACGAGAACGGCGCCAAGAAGCGCTGGCAGCCCTCGAAAAATCGCTTGCGTCGCGGCGTTTCGGGCAAGAAGCCACCCGTCCCGCCACCTCTCGCTTCGACGGCCTTCGTCCGCATCGCAGAAGAAGTACAAATCAACGACAACACGCTCGATGGAACATCCCCCGTCTCTAGCTTTCTCGACTCCGCTCCGAGTTCCCCTGGCGTTGTCGAGAAGAGCCCCGAAATTGCACCCCCGCCCGCGTTGAAGCCGCGCCCCTCGTCTGCTAGCAGGCTTGACGAAATTCAAGCTTTGCGCCGGAACGTTGACATGTGGGATACGCGGATAGACGAATTGGAACAACGCAATCATTTGCTGAAGAAGCAAGTTACAAGACTTAGCGCGCGCTTTTCAAGACCACGGCCTGCGAGTCCATAATTTTCGCTCTTCTCCACTTGTTTTATTCGCTTTCTTATGTACAAACTGCAATCCTGACTTGGCATGCCCTGGGCGTCTTTGAGCCTTCGTCGTGTACGCTATGTTCGTTATCCATTCTAGGTTTCCCATTCCCCTATTGATTATATGTAAAGTCTTTTCTTCCCCATACGTCCCAGTCGGGGTAGTCCGTAACCTCGGCGTGGGTTGCCATGCTTCGAGCGTCCACTTTACTTGTGTAATCGGTCCGCTGACCGCAATGCATTTTTCTCTCAACGGCCTCATGCCGTGGTCACCTACTAACTAGTTCCCCCCATATTTCCGTAAAGGGTCTAGTGCAACTGAGTGCGGCTTGCAAACCATAGCCAGATAGAAATGCTTGAAGCGGAAACTGGTTTTCAAAGCCGTCATTTGCCCTTCGGCTGGAAATGAAATACACACGAAAATATATATGCATTTCTGGGTCGACGACCGGCTGCACCTTGCGATGTACGCTTGACAGCCTTCTGAAGCCCTCGCCGTGCTTACAAAGTCTCGGAAAACACCACTCTCAGGTTCGATGGGTCATGAGTTTGACCTTCTGCAATCAGGCAAAATCTCCAATTAACCAGCTGGTCAGATTGGTAAACTCTCGAATCTGTGCCCGACGCAAAGCAGAAGGGACTACCATCATGCAACACGGCGGTGAAAACATGCAGAAGAGCCAGGGAGACCAAGAAGCCGGCGAAAGGGAAGCTTCTGATGAGTCTCGAAAAGTCACGCCCCACGTAGCAGCGAAGCGAAGAGAGAGACCCCCACTACGATACACCCAAGATTTTCCAACGCCAACTACGGTCTCTCTTGACGTCATCGGTGTCGTGCGCTCCCCGTACAAAGTACGTCCAGATAATTTGATACCTTCTCTGCGATTGCCAAATGTACCTTCGACGTAACCGATTATATTAACTCAGTAGGCTATGTTATATCTCTTATCAGGAGCGCTTTGGCACGCCAAGACAGCCTAACGTAACGGAAAACACGCTCGGCAATAAGATGCAACCCGCCACAATTGAACTGAACGAAGGCAGCCGTTTCGAGCTCGGCTTGCGTGGGCTCGCAGAGTTTGAGTACTGCTGGGTGGTATCCTTCTTTCATTTGAATCAAGGATTTAATCCGCTCGTGACACCACCGAGAGGACCCCGGAGGAAACAAGGTGTATTTGCGACGCGCTCTCCGCACAGACCAAATTCTATCGGCCTTTCATGTATTCGGGTAACTGGCGTAGATGAGAAGAATGGTATTATTCATTTGCTCGGTGTTGATTTATTGGATGGCACTGCGGTTTTGGATATCAAGCCTTGTACGTTGAAACCCACAAAAGTGCACACAGTTTACTGCAAGAGATGGTTCGTCCTCTTCATCTCGGGCCACTAACTTGATCATTCATGACCCGTCGCTACATTGGTATTATTCTTATCCTGGCGTTTTGTAGACGTCCCTTATTGCGATTCATACCCCAACGCGAAAGCTGGGTGGTTGGACGCCTTGAAGCAAGATATGAAAGCGCCAGATGCGCTTGGATACTATCCCCCACCTGCACACCTAATGCGACCGGTATCTCCTCTTAAGGAGCCAAAATCAAAAGGAGAACATATAAATGATCCTGCAGGCAGCAAGTCTACACAGACTCCCGATGATCCACGAACGGAATGACGCCAACTCACTGAATGCGTCTCGGGAGGAGTTGTGCCAAATGCAGATTCCAAATGAGTCCCCTCTGTGCTGCAAGGAGGCTTCAGTGCGTCTCAGTTGTTGTCCTTTCGCGGGAGAAGCTTCGACACTCGGTCCAGTCTGGTCTGAAATTCTATAGCCTTGGTTCGCAGTTCATTGAGTTCGCTGTCTTTCTTTGCAAGAAGCAGCCTTAGCTCGTTGAGTCGCACTGCAGGGTCCTAACATGAACAAGTCCAAATCAGGCAGGAACACCAGGACACATCTCAGAGTTAGAACGAAGATGAAGAACGTGGCAAACAGCCCCTAGTCGCCATGGCCGTTCACGGACACTTACATTGACGGCTGTAGGAGAAGTTTCATTTTGCCAGGACGGAATCTTCTGAGGACTAGATTTGGGCTGGAATCCTGGTGCTCTGGAATCTTTGTGAAAGTGATGAGGGTTTCTCGGGCAGCTGTTAGTGTCCGTGGTATCGAGAGTGCTCATTTGTGTTCACACTACATTTTTTAGGCGAGACCTCGAGTTTTGACGCTCCTTGTACTCACTCATGCTCGTTCGGGATTGACAACGTTTTTCGCGCTTATTCGATAAACCATGGAAGACCGATTCAATGAGTCTGTCGTGTCGTTGTAGGGAGAGCAGTAGGGGCAAGGGTTGGTTCTTCGCCGTGACATGATAATTTTACAATGTGAAGCGTAAAGAATTGTCCAGCGAAATTCCGTAATTTTTAGCGCGTACAGTACCCCTCGGGGTATGAGGAGTCCATTTTCCTACGGCACAAAAATTCGCGAAATGGTGTGATACCAGCAGATTGGTTTGAAGGGCCGAGACAATGAAGGGTTAAGGATGCGAAACATCGAGGTTGAGAACCTTTTCGTTTGAGGGCTAACATTACGAAATCTTCCTATCTGTAACTCATGTCCAAGGCTTGTCGAATCTATTCAGTCTATCTATCCGAGCTTCTCGAGCAGCAGCTCACCTGCACCAGATTCAAGTTTTTGTAAAACAGGCAGACGTCACCTAGCAGGCCTTGAAGCACGGGAAATGAGGTAGGCATTCCAAAAAAACGAGATGACACTTCCGAAAAGGACACGTAGTTCGAGCGGGATGAACAGGTAGTTGAGAAAGTTTGCAGGGACCCAGACAGACCAATTACTACGCATGATTCCAGGAAGCTCCTTCTTTAGCTTCTGTGTAGTAACAGCGATTCCACGGTCCTCGAACAAGCCCTGCACGTAGAAGTATAGAGAAGTAAATATGGGAGCGAAGAGGAGTTGGTCAATGGCGAGTTTGCCGATGACGACGGCAGCAGAGGATTGGTTCCGGCCCTTGAAGATGACCTTGTCGAGGAAGTTATGAAAAGCATGGATAAGTGGGCCTCTGTTGTTTTGGAGGAGGGGGAGAGCTTAGTTTGTTTGTTAGATACAGGATTGGATTGATTGTCTGTGCCAGCAGCAAGGGATGGCGACGGCTTATCTTTCCGATGGAGGAACAACGTACCGCAGAACCAAACCGATTGTGAGTTCATTCATGGCGGTACTAGAACGGAGGGGCATCTGCTTCATGCGTTTCGCAAACACATCGCTAAAAACAGACAGAATAGCCGAAGTGACCGCCTGTTTCCGAAATTCAAGACAGGCCGCAAATTTGAACCAACGATTGATTGAGCACGCGAGCGTAATGGGACTAGGTTAGCCATGGCATGAGGACTAGATTTTGCGACGGACTGCTCTGCATTGAACAAGAGAATGCAAACTGAGAGCGTACCTTTGTTAACAGGGGGTCGGACTGAAGCTTTTGCATGTACGAGTTCCAAGCCATGGAGAGGATGAAACCAGGTAAGGTCTTCGAGACAGTAGGTTCGGTTGACATGGTGAAGTTCTATTCTCGTTTCCTTGCGTAGTGGTGAATGGGGACGGCGGGAGCTTGCTGTCTGGCGACGGTTTTGTCAGGAAGTCGAAATTTGAGTAGGAGCAGAAGCAACGCGAGTCGAGGATGGGAGGTCTGGGATAGTTGAATTGTTTATCGTCGTATTGCTCTCAGATTGTGTTCGAGAAAGAAAGCGACTGCCTTTTGGAAGCTGTTGACTGAAACTTGAGTTTCAGGATTGCGCCAGCGCCTTGTCGAAGATATCTGCGGGGAGATAGACTCGGGCAGGTGTACAGTACAAGGGTACTGTGCCTTCATCTGGCAGCGACAGCAATGCCCTGCCCTACCTCTCTGTGCCAGTGGAAGGTCCTGGTCCCAGGACCCAGGACCAAGTGAGACCACTTGTTCTCGAGAGCATGGATAATGCCTTTGTCATATATGTACACGTGTATTCTTCACTCTTGTCGTCTGTAGCATGTCGCCATCAACCAGACCGGAGGACTCAGGGCGCGCTGTATCAAGATAGAATCGCATTTGGACTCGCACTGTAAAGTGTGCCCGGTTACACCCCCACGCATCAAAGGGACATCGAAACATACGCACCACCACATTTCCTTTATCGCGTGGATTGTACGAGCCGCACTCCCCCGTCGCGATCACGCGATCTCCCAGCCCCCGCCTACAACCATGGCGCTGCGCCTCAGCCTGCACCGACTCGCCGTGCGAGGCATCCACCGGACCCTCTGCACCCCAGGACAGCCTGCTATCGGCATCAAAGCGGAGCAGCTTCTCTCCGACACCGACCTGCAAGCCCTGTTGCACACGCACAAAAAGCAGCCAACAGATGATGTATCCACCACGCCCGATCTCCGCCTCGCCCTATTGCAGCACCTCTCCGCGCGCACAGGCCGTCCCGTAGCGAGCGACGCGTACCTACGTCTGCACACGGCGGAAGAGATGGCGCACTGGTTTGAGGTCTCGTTGCGGCCGTCGGGTGCTCGTCCGCATGCGAGAGAGATGATCAAGGAGCGGCTCGAGGGGGAGGCGGAGAGCGTGGATAAGAGGATCGATGAGGAGACTGAGGTGGTCAGGGAGGAGTTCCTACAAGCGTTGCCGGCGAATTTGCACATCGACCCGAAGACATTTGCAAATCCGGAAGAGCGCAGGGGAAGGAAGAGGAGGAAAGGACATGTGGTGAGGATGGTTAGGGAAAGTAAGATGGAGAAGAGTGCGTAACGATGAGGTAGAAGTTCTGCTACGCATAAGAGGGCGTTTTGGAATGGACTCCCGTGGCGTAGAGGCGGGACATGGGATAAGGACAAGCCATGCATGTTGGATAACAGTATGTATCAAAATATAGTTAGCAACAGCATGCACGGTCCTGTGCCGTTTAAGGGGATGTAGTTTGTGTACGGCGACTTGTGGATGCGAGAGTTTCTAAATGCTGGGTGTGACGGGTGAGGAAATGCGGTGAACGTGACGATCAGGGGCTTGCGCTACCATAGCGCTCTGCGTTCCTGACAACGTTGGCGCGGTGAGGGTGTATCCCGGCCTCTGCCGTTGGATAGTAAGAAGGCACACACTGTGCTATACTGTAAATGACAGCATTCAGCGTGGAGGATACACTATTTGCAGAGATGAGGAATTTGATCTGTGCAGAGCCTTGACGAAGGTGTTAAATAAAGTTTATGTGTGTGAGAGTGCGGAATGATTTATAAACGGTTTGAGGATCCATGATTGTGTTCGTACAGACTTAATCGACGTTGGTACGCATGTCACACTATCCAACACTGCGCTGTATGTCTGTGCGCACAGCGAGCGCTTCTCAACGACGATATTGAATGTGCGCCATAGTACAGTTTTTCAACCCGCAATGGTCTTGATTTGCAGGCTAGTGTGCATTTCGTTTCAAGAGGAGAAGCGTGTTTGTACGGGGTTGCAAGGCCAGATCATATTGCATGGAGTGAGGCCAAAGATTGGCGACGCGGAGGCGATGGCGTGTCCGAATGGGGGACAACTTTCGGTGCGTGGTTGCAATGGAAGCATGACGTGACATGACGATGAACGTTTGAGAGGATCCAAGTCCGTCGACAGAGGGACGGAGCGTGCCACAGTCGCAAGTGGGCCGCACTGTACAGTTTTGCGTAGTGACAGGCTTGTCAGTCGAACGTTGCGCCGCCGAGGAGCACGGGATGAGACTGCCACCGGGTTCCATTGGGGCAGTGCCATGGACCAATGGGAGATGACAGCAGAAGGGCAGGATGATGGAACGTGTAAGATTTGACGAATTGGATTGGAGGATGACGTGAACGGATCTGAACGCATGGATGCTACGGTGGAATGTGACGTGGCGGGCTGCCACGGCCCACCTTCGCCAATGGCGAAGTCTAACGGGGCTTGCCCCTCAAAGCAAGCCAATGAGGACGCGCCAAGTGGCCCCTTTCCGAAGCTTCGAATTTAAACCCAAGCCGCTGCACCCGAGAAGTAATGAGAAAATTGCCCAAGTTTCGAATCCAATGCCATCCCGCCACCCACTTACCAGTAGTCTGCCCGTTTCCTCCTCAACCCCTTCTGCGTCCGTAAGTTCTCGATCAATGCCACCGTCGGGCCCAGCCCTTGCCCAGCCCCGACCCGCTATGCCCAGTTCCACCCCCTCCCACCTAACCCGCAACTCCTGCTCCCTACCCTCTTCCCACAGCTCTCCATGCCTATCCCTGACCCCCGAGACTACTACACCCCTCACCCGTCGCATCATCCCAGCCTCATCTCCTGCCCTTTCTACCCTCCCTGCCACCATCAACGACCCCTGCCCTCTCCTCCCCAAACCCAACTCATCTGCCGTTAGCCCCTGTCTCCTTCTCCGCCTTTCGCTTCATCGCCACCATATTCGCTTCCGCCCGACCCGACCCAATTCCGGCCTCAACGCTCTTCCATGCGCCCATGCCACCATGGCCGCGCCTGCAAGGAGCCCCCCACTGTTCTCGGCCCCCCTAACTCCGCCACCCAATACCGTGTTCTCCATTTAGTCGGCAAAGGCGGCTTTGCGCGTGTCTACACAGTCAGGCAGACCACCCCCCAACTTGCTGCGCCTTCGCCTCGCCCCACGCCAAGTCGGCGTGGCGAGCATGGATCCCTTAACCACGCCCCTAACTCAACTCCCACTAATGTCACCACTCAAAACCCATCAACTCATCCTGTCCTCGCCCTGAAAGTCATCAGCAAATGCAGACTCGCCAACACAGCCACGGGCCGCGAGGCTCTGAGAAACGAGGTCAGCATCCATCGCCAGCTCCAGCACCCGGCCATCGTCAGGCTCATTTCGTACTGGGAAGATCAGTACCGCATTTATTTGCTCATGAATTACGTCAACGGCCCCCAATTGGAGCAGTACGTCAAGTCCAGAGGTCGTCTCACCGAAGAGGAGGCTTCCACGTACGCCGCCAATATTTTTGAGGCTCTGTCGTATCTCCACGCTAATCGAATCATCCATCGCGACCTCAAGCTTGCCAACATCCTCCTATCCCAGGACCTCAACCGTGTACTGCTTTGTGACTTTGGACTCGCCGCCCATTTGGATTCATTGCGTCCAGGAAAGGATTCGAATGTTTGCGGTACGCCTAATTACGTCGCCCCAGAGCTTCTGACTCCCTCAGCATTAGCTCGTCTCACCCCTAAGCGCAGTTACGGCCAATCCCACAAGCCTTTTAACAGTAAGCAAGCCAAAAGAGCCGGCGCCACAGAGGTTAGCTACACCACGAGTGCAGATTCTTGGAGTATGGGCGTTGTATTGTATACCATGCTTGTTGGGTCTGGCCCCTTCGACGGTGAGGATATCAAACGTACTTTTAACAAGATACGAACCGCTCGCTTTACCTTTCCAATTGGCCTCAGACTCTCTGCGAATGCCAAGTCGCTCATCCGTCTGTTGCTGTCCGAGGACCAGACGAAGCGTCCGTCTGCAGATCAGGCTCTGAGCCACCCGTTTTTTACCACGCGTCCAATTCCGAAATTGTTTCCACAGTCTTCTAACCTCGGACTCATTCCCGAGGGTGGATATGTTGAGCATGCTCGAGACGCCGATCCTCGCCAAAAGACCAGAGATCATTTTGTAGATCGCGCAGACGGGCCCGGGGAGCACGGCTCCGTTCGATCTCGGAGAAAAGGATTTACCAATCGGCGGGGGTCGGATTTACAGAGATGGAATGAAGCTTACTCCGCCAACAACCCGAATCTTGCGAGTTCTTCGAAAGATGCGTTTGAAGTTGGCAGACCCCAGAGCCAGGGGTCAAGCAGGTACGCGCGCCAGTATTCTCATGATTTCGGGTCGCGAAGACTCCCACGAGCGGCCAAGGAACGCAGCTCATCTCTCACCACATCCGCAGTGGTTCAGCGCAGTAGAAATCATACGCGACGTTCTAGCCTGAACACGAGAGCAGTGAACGAACTGAAGGAATCCCGCCAGTCTCAATCATTCAGACGTTCATCCATACGGTTTTCAGAAAAGCGAACTGACCTACTTAACTTGTCAGTTACCTTGTCAGCGGCTTTGATGTGGGGCCGCCAATGTCTTGACGATTCGCTAGGTCATGAGTCCGAAGAAGACCGACGACAAAAGCTCGCACTGGTGGCTCAGGCGGTAACGCTATCCGACACACCCCCTTTGGTCCGGCGTTGGGCCGATTACACAAGAAAACATGGGTTTGCAACCATGATGGAAGATGGAAGAACAGGGATATGCTTCAATGATGGCAGTATCATGTTCTTTGTCTCGGTGACAGAAAGCTCAGAGATTCCGGAGTTTGC
Source organism: Chondrus crispus (assembly GCF_000350225.1). Lineage (NCBI taxonomy): Eukaryota > Rhodophyta > Florideophyceae > Gigartinales > Gigartinaceae > Chondrus > Chondrus crispus. The sequence continues at coordinate 121,121 of NW_005179169.1, forward strand.
ATATATTCCTCCGCTGGAAGCGCAATCGGACAGTGGCAGTAGCGACAGCTCAGACGGTGACGCGCAAGAAAAGCGAAGCAAAGACATCTCGAAAAAGGCATGCCTGTGTAACCTGTTCGCAGACCTCATGCATGATGGTGGCCGTGGGTCCATGTATGACTTGCCTTCCGCATGCAATGTGTCTTTTTTGAAGCCAGACTCAGAAACAACTGATCAGCCTACGAGAACACCATCACGAGAAGACCATAAAGATGTGGTTCATGTCCGTGACTGGGCGAGATTTCGAAACTCACGCGCTGTTGCTTTTCGACTAAGCAACTACTCCATACATGTGAAGTTCGACGTTGGCGAAGACAGATGCGACGACTTTTTATTTAACCTTGTCAGCAATACGCTCTTTTATCGAGAAGCCAGAACCGGTGAGGCATGGGAATGTGACGTGAAGAATTTGGGAGAATTTTCGACGATCTCTGAACACTTGCACGCCCAACTTGAGTTGTGCTCACAGGCAATTTCTCAAATGTTGAAATGAACTGCGACATCTTAGAAAGGCACTGTACTATAAATTCTGTAAACTGACCTAGCTGGGATTCTTCAGGCGGCTCTCATGGGAATCCCCTGGCGATGCCGTTAGAGCCGCTGGATTGCTAGCTTCAAAACCATTCCACTAAGTCAGAGAGAGCAAGCCTGAAATATGGTGCGGTTGAATGCCTTTTCCTCCTGAAGGCACTAGCATGCCATGCCTCTGCGCCCTGTTGTGCAGTTTCACGCAACTGTCTACTGAGCGTACAGTACCCAAGGGTACGCTACGGTATGGGCCGAGTACCCTTCCTGACCGGGGCAATTTGGAATTCGGGGGCAATTTGGGAATCGGGGGCAATTTGGGAATCGGGGGCAATTTGGGAATTTTTAGTATTACCCTTCCAGATTCTCAAGAACACGCCATTGCCATGCTAGCGATAGTCGTACAAGTTCCTTCGTCCTCCGTCGTTGCCCTGCGATGCAGAAGTCCGCCAAAATTCAAACTCCTGCAGCCCCACGGCGTCCCAACGCTCGTAAAACTGTCTTCTACAGCACTGACATCATGACTTTGACAACAAGTATTCGTGCGTCATGGGACTCTCCATGCGTATGACAAGTGTAATCGAAAAGGGACGCAGGAACGCGACGCATTCATGAAAAAGCCGCGGGAAAAAGCCACTGCACTCCTTCGTATAGGTACTAAACGGTCTGTCGTCGTGAAAGCGACAAATGTACCTGGCACAACAGTAGATCGGATTTATCACGCCCTCAAAGAGCGTGATGAATCCAAACTCAACGCCCTTCTATCGCCAGAAGCCCACCACGGAGGACTCCGCACATGTATTACAGAACAAGAGTCAAATTTGATGAAGAAAAAGATTGCATACGCGGCAGAAAAGCGGTTTGCACTCTCAAACAATGATGTGACAAATATAATGACTCAGATAGCGTCTGACGGAGGTCCACCATTTCGCACAGAATCTGGCAGTCCGTCTCAAGACACTATCCGTCATTGGTGTGCACAGAATAGAGACGTCACTTATCGAAAAAGTTAGAACAAAGACGTCGCAAAGTTGGCGCCTGAACATTTCACTCATGTGTCAACCTTTTCAAATGCATTGAAAAAACTGCAACATGCTAATCCTGGTATATTTAACGACCCCTCCCGCCTTTGGAACCTCGACTAGACAGCTGTGGACAATCAATATGGGGTAAAAACTAAATAATTTGGGTCCTCACGCACCATTCACAGTGGTTATTTGGCTTGTAAGCTAGAAAAACAACAAGCATATGACGATTGTGGTGGCCGCATTGGCATCTTGTCCCAAAATTCCTCCCTTTTTCATTGTAGAAGGAAAGAATCTAATAAGCAGATAGGTCTCTCCGCTCAAACAGACCGAAATAATATGCCCTTCTGTGCAAACTAGTACATTGTCTCAAAATATGTGGTGTCAGACGGGAGCCGCAATAATGACAACTGTGGGATAACTCCTCTCCGCCCTGGGTTGGGTGAGAGCCGGAGGCATTAGCGAGGGAGCACGCAACGCGGACGCGACGCGCTAATTGAACCGATCGGACGAACTCGCGAAAGTGAGTGGCTCACTGGCCGGTTACGCGCAGTCGCCCCGTGGTGCGTAAACGGGAGCGACCGGTACCATGTTAGAATCCAGCGCGCGCGACAGAAAACCGAAAACGGACCTACGTAGGCGCAAAAGGGACGGGGGCGAGCTTGCCCCCGTTTACTGGTGGGGACGGGTGCCAGGTCTTAACCCCGCAGGCGGACGCCTCGGACAGCTGTCCCAGTACAGTAGTACAGTACCTGCCGCCTAGTGCGTGCCGGGTACTGTACACAATTAAAAAACTAGCGCCATAATTACTACTACCGCAAGGACGCTGCTACTACACGTGTGCACTACTGTACACGCGTGTTGCTTACAGACTACCACACGGACGACAAGTGTGCTAACGCGCACACGTAACACGCGTAGACTACCGTTCGGACGACACGTGCACTACTGTACACGTACGCCAGATTACGACCGCTCGGCATGCGCGCGCGCTCGCTACACGTGGGCACAACCGCCCACGTGTATACCGTACACGGCCGTCCGATGACCTCCGCGCGCTCGCGCCGGTCATTATACTACAACAACAGACGGGGGAAATATGCAAAAGAGACTCATTTTCTTTGTGATAGAGCATGTGGATACATTTGTGAGGAAGACCGTACCCCTGGAGCTTTCGTACTGTGTGACTCTTGACAGTCACTCGCACCGAGAAGATTTCGAGTAGCTCGAGTTATGCAAGCAAAAAAAGTGCGAAGTCGTTCAGTCTCCATCAAACACGACTCACTTCTTGCAATCCTGCGACCAGGACATAAACAGTACATTCAAAAAAGGGACGCCCAAATACCGGACCTGCTTCATAAAATATCAACCATCGACATGCGAAGTTTGCGTGCAGATCTGATGGTGGCGATGTTGGCTTACAGAGAAATCACGGTGGATAAGATTAAGTTAAGCTTCGAAAAGTCGGTGTTATGGCTAATAGACTACTCTTGACTTAACAGGTTTAAGAGACCAACACTAGATGCGGTCACATGTGACCCAAAAAGTGGCAAAGTCGCCCGAAATGTGACAAATAGAACCCGGGACCCCAACAACCGCACTTTCCATCAGCTCAAAAAAATTTGGAGTCTGCCAAAGACCCCATAACGGGACTCAGGGATGTAAAAATGCTTTTGCGCAAAAGAAGAAGTATGAATGAAATGTTTATGACAAGCACGCGTTTCTCGAACATAAAAAGTTCGAACGCATGGCGCAAAAAAGTGGGAGTTACAAAAAGGTACACCTGCTCTGTACTTGACTTTGGACGATATAATCGAAAGCAGAAAAGAGAGAGACGTAAAACTTGCTGCTGAGAGGCATCTCAAAACTGAGAAGAACGAACAGGCGGACCGCAGTCGAGCTCAGATGTGATTCTCGAAGGAGAATGGCCGTACAAAGTCCACAGCTGAACCAAAATTCCCCGCCCCGCTGTCTTCCCTACAGCCTGAACGTTTTTCTCCGACATCTCGGTCGAGATTCGGAGCGGCAATGAGTAGTACACTCTGGATGCAAGCGTTTAGCAAGGATTTGAGGGGTGAAGAGGAAGTTGTGGAATCTCTGTTATCGCTTTTTGGTTCATAACTAAAATCACCAAATTGCACCTTTTTCCATTTGAGCCCCTTTTCCATGTATCGGGAAATGTCGAATGGCTTCCAACAGGTTGTTTTTGCCAGCGTCTTTTCGTCGTGGATGGCACATGGACACCCCGACTGGCTGTAGCGGACACTTTTTGGCTGCTCGGGATAGTGCCATTCAATACTTGTAGGGCCCTGCCAAAAAAAATCCCAAATTGCCGCGGCCAGGAAGGGTACAATGCATATATTCTGTATACTGTATATATATAAAAATAAAGAGAAAATTTCTTACGTGCCCCTTGTATTTTGGAATTTTTGTTACGTGCCCCTTTCTTCACCTCACTCCCGAACGATTTTCCGGTACAGTCGACCCTACGCATTAGTGCCACCCCGTGTAAAGACTAATAATACGGCACTAATTTGGAGCGGCACAATCAGATGGCAGAACCACTACCCCGCTAGAACTCTGTTATTAGAGCAACCCCACCGCCCACATCTATTTGATCAATAGAATTTCCGCTCACAATTTTCAACCCCACCGCGCAATTCTATCGCTTTCCGAAATCGAATAGAACAATTTTGGGATCTATCCGAGCGCCGATAGATTCTAAAAACGTTCTATCCGGTGAATAGATTCCGCGATAGAATGCCACGTGCCAGGCGTGTCAGCCGAATTCTGGCCAACTGTGCATCCTTCTCGCCCGAGAACCTCCGCTGCTTCGTCGCTGCAGCATGCATTCCGGTGGCGCGTGACCTGTGCATGCTCGCGACGATGCTTTCATCATCGCCATCGCTGTCGTCCATATACTGTACTGAAGGACGCTTCCGAGGACTGTTCTCCGGTCCATTGGCGATGATAACTCGTGAGAGCGCGTAGTTGGACAATACCCGAGGGAGGGCGCGCGACGAAGAGGGAAAGAGGGCACAGGCTGCGGAAGAGAGACATGCAGCCGCGCGGGATTCACGGCGAGGGGTGGGCGTCTCGATGAACGATCGCCTCTTCGCAGACGATGTGTGACGTCTCGCCGTTGTCTGCGCGGGCATAGAGCGATAGATTTGCAACATATGCGTTGGGGTTGACGCGAATAGATTCCACACGAATAGATTGACGAATAGGCACAAAATTCAATTCGGGCAACCGGCGAATGGTCAGCGTACACGTTGTATTTCTATCCGGCAATAGAATCGACGCGTTGGGGATGCTCTTAGGAGTGGGCGATGACGACGTCGTGCATGACACGTGGCAGAACCTGTGTCTGCCGGTTTTGGCGGCACTAATTCGAGGGTGAAAATAATAAAAGCGGCACTATTGCGCGTCCCCCCCCCCCCCCGGTAGAGGTACACAGTGTCTGGGGCTTCGCAAGTCGTAGTTAGTGCTCAACTTGACCACAAGCAGAGCAACGCGACTTTCGTTGAGGCGCTGCGACCCCCTGTTTCCGCCGTTTCTTCGGCCGACCTGCCTGACTCGGAACTCTCCACGCGCTCATCTGTCTGGCAATAGGCAGAATCTGCAAATCCACGTTAATGTTTACTTGAGAGGCAAGGGCAGCAGCAGCAACACATACTGGTGTTGAAGTGTTGCATGATGAAAAACAGTCGATGCCCACTTTGTGTCGAGATGATTCCAGTGTGCAGCCTCTGGGACGTTCGCATGCCCCTCGCGTAGATTATCAAACACTGTCAAAGCGTGCACGCAGAGAAGCCCCGTCTTCTCAGGCTTTCGGCATTTGCAACTCATTTCCGACCGCTCACCTTCCAGTTGAGCCATCCTCACGCACCAGACCTGCGTTCCCTTCGAGACACTGCTGGGAGGGGCACTGTATACGCAGGCGCCCAAAGTCTGAGTTTTTTACCTTGTGAGATCGGCCCACCGTGGCGCACAGGGCCAAGGATGCCATCCAGATACTGTGCTTGTCAGTGAACGTGCTCCCTTTGATCAAACTCATTCCGACGACGCCCTCTTCACCTTTTCATCACTCTAGCGCCCCCAAGGAAAGGGGCTTATATAAATGGGCTTATAAAAGGGGCACGTAACAAAAAATCCCAAATAAAAAGGGGCACGTAACAAAACTTCCCAAATAAAGGGGGGCACGTAAGAAAATGTCTCATAAATAAAAGGTACAAAAAAAAAGTTGTCCCATTTTTGAGGAAAATCAATTTCGCTTCGCCAACATGCAAACATGCGACAAGGTAAGGACCAGGACATCTACAGGGCTCGCCCTTCTGCCACAGCCAAAAGCATCTTTCGCCTAATCCTGTCACCAAGTTCGTCCGGTGGCATACCGCTGAGCGCATCGACTATGAAGGCATAGTGGCTTGTATCGCGTCTGTCGCTATTCGGGTTGAGCTGGTTTAGTACGCAACCAGTATAACTGTCATGGGGTTTCCTCTCCCATCGCGTGACCATGCTGCGTTTTGGGGGCTTGGCCTCGTGAACAACTTCACCTTTTGCGTCTTCATAACTGCTGCTGAAGAAATCATCAAAGGATATGCAGGGCTCATCCTTCTGTGCACAGTAGTGCCCGGCTTTCTGAGTCGCCTCGTCCTTTCGCTATATGCGGAACGTGTCCCTTATGCCCTGCGAATCGCCGTTGTATCTGTCTCGTCATGTTTTTGCATTCTGGTGGTCGCGCTTTCTTCCTCGGTTCCTGTTCAAATGCTTGCATTGGCGCTTCAAGCGACCATCGGCGCACTCGGGGAAATCTCATTTCTCGCGCTCACGTCGAGATTTTCGGATTCAGTGGTTGGTGCTTGGGCGAGCGGTACAGGGGCTTCCGGGATCGCAGGCGCGGGAATCTATGTTCTTCTTAGAGAAGTGTTTGGATTATCATCGTCGCAAACATTAATTTCTTGTTCTTGGATCCCGCTGGTACTGATTGTAATCTACCAGGGTGTCCTTGTCAATTCCCCGTCGTTTGAACGCATACCGTCCGAAGACGAAGTTGAAACTGCACAAACTGCGGTCGAAATAGAAGAAAAAATATCTACAACAAAGAAAGAGTTCTTCCCTACGCTCCTGAAGACCTACATGATTCCACTCGCTGTCGTCTACTTCGCGGAGTACACAATTAACGAAGGAGTGCTTGGCACTCTAACTACATTCAAAAATAACAAAGAGTACGAGGTGGAAAGGATTTACACCCAACTGCAATTCACGTATCAGATCGCAGTGTTTTTCGCAAGGAGCTCAATATGTGTGGTCAAAATTCACGCCATCTGGGTGTTACCAATACTGCAACTGCTTAATCTTGTGGTTTTGGCGTTCGGCTCCATGTTCATGTTGGTTCCCTCAGCCGCGGTAGCTTTCCTAATTGTCTTCTGGGAAGGGCTTCTCGGAGGACTTACATACGTGAATGCATTCTATAGAATAAAGACGGAAACACCCGCACACTTGAAAGAGTGGGCTTTAGGAACAGCAACAGTAGGAGACGCAGCTGGGATCTCATTGGCAGCAATAGTTAGCATTTGGTTAGAGAGCGCTATAGTAAATTTTCAGAAGTCGTCTTAGAGACGGCAATGGCAGCGCATATTCCGGGCCAAAGCCTCGTGACATCATTTTTTACGCGACAGTGTCCGTTGCTTCTCTGCATTTTCAACAATTTTCTCCTCTACCTTCAATCCTTTCCTTCGGCGCACGCCATTGATAAGCTTCCGAGCGAGGTTGTTGTTCTCAGCTGTCATATCTGCAGCCCCAAGATCTTCCAATTCTTCATCTGTCTGCGGGGTCCAAAACGGGTCTGTGTCAATAATCTCCCAATGACTAAAAACCATTTGGGGAACAGCAAAACCAGATGTCTGCTTCCGCAGTAGGTCTGTAAACCCGAAGGAATCCTGGACGGGAAGCAGTGCTTCAATCCCAAACACATTGATACCTTCTTTCACCTCTTCTTTCAACACCCGTCCTCTTCGTTGACCAAGAACCGTATAAGTGCGTCCCAACGCATCAGCAGGTACTGATATATCAACATGTAGAACGCCCTCCATCAATCTCGGGCTCCCTTGCATCAGCGCCAGTCTGACCCCCTCACGCATGGAGCCAATGACTAAACCAGAGACTTTTGCCAAAGCGTGCGAAGATTCGTTAGCGACTGTGTTCTCACGGTCATCTTTTCTCCCTTGGGCATCGATGCGTTCTGATTCCCGACTACTATCGCGTGCCACGGCAATATCAGTCGACTGCGGAATTCGGATAGAATCGAGAACAAAACCTACTCCATGCATCGGTTCTTCACAAAGAGGACCTGCGCGGCTCCCAAGCTGGAAGCCAGCCACAATGGCCTTTTCAAGTTCCTTCCCGTTCCATGTGGCGCGCCCTTTCGATTCAGCCAGTTCACCGAAGATCTTATCCAATAAACCGGATCTCGTCGTGCTCTTGTATGGTCCGAGAAGTAAATTGGATCCAAACTGCCTAGGACCACACGACCAGACCCGCGGAAGTATCTCCTGTATCCAGTACCTCTTGACTGTCGCTTGAGGCGTTTTCTTGGATGCACTCTGTTCCGCATGTGCATCAATAGCTTCTTCAATATCTTCTCTGATCTTTCGAATATCACTGTCATCAATTGTCTCGACCTCTTGACGCAGTAGGGACGATGCCCGCTCCAGCACTTTAGCGAGCTGTTCTGGGAGGGGAATAGACGTCATGCGATAACCAATGTTGTCGTCTCCAACATGAATGAATCGTCCACACCTTACAAATTTTTTGTCAAATAGCTGCAGAGTTGAGTCGCTGTTAGTCTCAACATCAACGCTCCACCCAACAAGTGATCCTTCAGCTTCGTTCTCCTCGGTTTCACGTCTTCCAGTGCTTTCATTTTCTTGTTTAATCTCTCCAGGCTTGGACCGCTTCTCCTTCGAAAAAAATTTACTTAGGCTTGGCTCCAACTCCAGAATGCTTGCACTCTGGGAATTTCCGCCAAGAACCGTTTCTCGAAAAGACACAATAGGTTTTGAGACATGTATCCTAATTCCTTTTGCGTATCGTTCTCGAAGATCTTTTAGACAAGTCTCCAAATGTAATTCCCCATTAGCAGCTACAACATGCTCTCCCTTCGTAGTAACAAATGTTTCAACGGCGGGATCGGCTTGGTTCAGTCGACGAAGGCCATCCCGGAGTTTACCGACATCCTGCGGTAAATGAGGCTCTACCGCAACCCTCACAACTGCATCTTTTTCAAGGCCAAGAGATGAAGAATTGAATGTCCCCACCGGTAAACATTCGCCTGGTTTTTCCGAGCTTATGGTGGCAGTCTTGAGGACTGCATCTTCCATACCCGCTATCCCTACAACGGATCCTGCGGATGCAGAATTCAGGGGTTCCATCCCTCTGCCCATCAACAAAAATAAGCCAGTAACGGTCGCCTCAGAGACATAATTGGAATCGAAAGAACCGTCCTTCCCGACTTGGTACTTCGGAGAATAAACAAAAACAGAGTCACCAACTGTCAATGTCCCCGAAAGAATGCGAGCCATCGCAACCATAGGAGGGAAAGACGTTAAGGTTTCCGGCGCTTTGCTTGTCTCTTTTTCCTTGGAAGTGGCATCCCGCATGGCCTGCAACTCAGAACGGCTCATTGGGGTCCTAATATTCATATGGTTGCTCAGAGGGTTTTGATCGTCTTTCCCCTCAACCATCTTCGAGACAAGGGCAATAACTGGAGCATTTTTGCCGGCATCCGCAGTAGCAATAGACCGTTGTTGTCGTTCAAAGCTTTCGAGCATCGTAGAATCAGACATAGTACCTGACTTTCGGGCTTCACATCCAAGGCGAGCACCATTTGGCCACAGAGCCGCCAATCGCCTGTTGTCTGCCTGGGCGTCCGCAGCGCTTGGCAGTTTTTCTATGACAGTGTCCATCAAACATGAAGCCGCCGGAAGCCACGCATTCATTATGGCATGCAACGCGGTTTGAGCGTCACGGTGCTTCAGATCTCTGGCACTGACCTTCAGTCCCAGTTTCGAGACAAACATCTCTCGTTTCTCCACGGCTAGCGGCAAATCGTGCTGTGTCTTGTGAATGGTCTCATAAATGGCATGGACATTCGATAGAATAAACTGTACAAACATGGGCTTTGCTCTGCTCTTCAATGCCGTTGATTTCTTCCGCGATATTCTTTTTGCTTTTGGTTGAAAGTAGTAATCTCCCCACAATGTCTTGGTGAGAACCCTTTCGGAAATACCAAACTTGTGGGAGAAAATGCGCGCGAAATCAGCTATACGAAAGGCCCAGCCATCGATTGCGGATGCAAATACCACATTTCCCAGTTCGGGCGAAAAGAACCCGCTGACGTTGTGGACATTCCCTTCCACTGCACCTTCATCTAATTTCCATTCAGAGTCGCCTTCGTCTTCCACATCGGCAACGGAAGCAGCCGCCATCATTTGCTCTACTTCGCGAACCCCCATGATCACATTAGCCTGACCCAAAATGTTCACAATGTGCTCGTAGGCTTCCATGGGCTCTAAATGCAACTCTGTAAAAAGCCGATCAATTTTGTTCAGTACGAGAACTGGACGAACGGCATGCTCCAATGCCGCCCGAAGCACGGCTACAGTCTGCACGCAAACCCCTTCCACCACATCAACAACGAGAACAGCACCATCACAAATCCGCAACGCTGCTTCCACTTCCCCGCTGAAATCAACATGCCCTGGAGAGTCAACCAAATTGACAACGTTCAATCCTTCATGACCTACAGATACAAACAATCAGGAGAAAGGCACAGGATCAGGGTTAGTCGTGTCTTTATGTTTCGAACACTTATAAAAAAAAAGACAGAGCCAGGATTCCACATGCCTGCAACTTTGTGACCAAGAGCTATTGAGGATGACTTCATTGTAATACCCCGACGTTGTTCGTCCTCCCTAGAATCCATGTACCTCACCTGTTCGATGTGCAGATCAGCCACAACTCTCCATGTGTCAGTTTGATTGCTAGAGAAAGATTTTACGGCCTGAAACAAGTAGGCAAACGCCAAGAGGAGCTTACCTTACCGGCAGATCGAGATGATATTATTCCATTTGCTGAAATAAGCGAGTCGGAAAGCGCAGACTTGCCGTGGTCGACATGAGCGAGCATGCATATGTTCCACGTGCGAGACGCTGGTACTTTTAAATCCGCAGGTGATTCCGACGTCATTCTGGCAGAAGAACCTTACGCTGAACCTTTGTTCAAGCAGGCTTTCAAAGAAATCGTCACAGTTCACGTGCCTGCTTGGCCGTGATGGACGTCAGCTTCAACTCCTCACACCCTCAACTCGCAAGACACCACAAAGCACACTGAGCTCTACGGATTGGAAATTCCCGCGGCCAATTGTTCGATTCAAGAGGGCTTAAATCACGTCATTAGGGGCGGGGACGCGCAGCATTTTTATCTGAGGGCCGGTAAGCTGTTCCAGTGTGCTGGAAAGTCTTCTCCAATGCGGCTGTGCGAATGGTCCTTTCCATAAAACAAAAAAAGATAAAATTAGTTAACCATCAAATTCAGCGGCCCTCATAGAGCCCCTTTTTATACCCCAGTTGCATAGCAAAGGGTTAAACTGGTCATACATACAGTATATGCTCGGTATGTGCGCTACGACTTTCAGCACAGTACATCCCGTGCTGGGGGCGGCACAAGCACAGCAAGAGATCCATTAGAGGCTGCAATGCACGAGCGAGTGGATGATCAAAGCGGTTCTGCTGCACAGATATGTATTGAATCCAAGAGGGACAGTGCAAAAAAACAATAAAAGGGTAGTGAGCGAATCCCTGAAGTAAGCGTCGATCAACTCGCTCGAAACGTTAGTGGTTACCCCTCTCCAGTGTTGTAAGGTGCACCATGTGAACTCGCGAATAGACAGTATAATGCAATACAGCATACTCTGTAGTGCCCTCTGTACATTCTTACCCGGCGCGTCTGGAGCTTGCGTCTTTAGTCGACAGGCATGCTTCTCCCTCACACTGTAAAGCCTTCTTTGCACTTGATGTCGTTGTTTTACTTCAGTAGTCAAAGCAAAACTATGCAGCGCATCGGCTTCCCACAGCAACTGTCTGTCTGTGCCTCTGAAGGGGGGAGAGCTGGTATATCAAATCCGTCAAAATGAACACATCCTGAGCGAGAGCAGCTAAACACAGATGTGTCTCACCATTGCCATCGACTCCTGGCTTCAAGATCTTTCTAAAAGGGAAGAATAGAGTACAGGACTGGAAGGGTATCGAGACGACATGATGTATATTTTCAAACGGAGGGTCGGCAGCTTTGTTGGTTCTAAAAGTCTTGTAACTTTTGACTTTACGTCATCTGGTTGTAGATGTGGTGTGTCTGAATGACGGGCAGAAAACACCGCAAAGCCTGTTTCAAAGGGCGAGACACTCCAGACAATCATTTCTCCAATGCAAGGCGATCCCCAGAGCACGTGAAGTGTTTTATGAGGCAGATTGTCACATTTAACTGTCCTCAGCGCAGGCATACAATCGGAACGAACACCCCTTACCACCAGGGATACACGGCCTCCACTTAACGCTGTGGCACGACCGCAGAATCCCCACAGCCGGACAGTATTGCTGCGTCTTCAGAAGACGTAAGATGGCATGAAAGCAACATATCAGACTGAAGGGGCCTAACAGATGAAAAAACGCTCATTGCTATACAGCTTCCTCTTTATTGCATACACAAGTATAATGAAGCTTCGCTTGCAATTCCCGAAGCTCTGTCCGCATTAGCTCATTTTTGCAGACCTCCAGTTGTGAAAATCTCCAGCGTCAGGCCTTGCCTTGCCAGGAAGACGAAAGAGACAACAGCTCGATTAAACTTTGTGAGCTCATGTACATGGGAAGAAAGACTCTGCGCAACTTGGATCCACCTTTCGGCAGAGGGAGAGGGTGATCAGTATGAGTGGACTTCGTGGTGGATGCGCCTTACAGAACAGTGCAATCAGCACTTGTGGAACATAATACGTTTGAGCCACTGGCTCTGGCACGGTGCAGTTGTGGGTCTATTTACAGTATCTAACTTTTAAGGGGGGGGGGGGGGGGGGGGGGGGGGGAATCCCCCCTGAAAAGGGAAACGGCCAAGGGGAGAAAAACAAACCCGGGACCA
>NW_005179169.1:134002-166105 GCF_000350225.1 Chondrus crispus
TCAGGAACGCAGGGACAAGTGGATAACGTGGATATAGGCGCAGGTGGAGTGTGTGGAGATTTGTAAGGTGACGCAGATGTATGTGGAAGGCTCTGGGCTGTCGTGACGAATATGGCTAGAATGGTGCTGACACTGTCAAGAAAGTGGGAGCGGGCATTGGGAAGAACACCACTGCACATATCTGCGTATCATATGCGTGCTTCACGCTCTGTCCCTGCCATGAGTGGCTCATATTCGTTATGTTCTGTGACAGACTGTTGCATCTTTTTTAAGGGAGACACGCGACAGAGCGTACAGTATATTTTTAAGAGGAGAGCACAGTAAATTATGCGGACATGGTGCAGTACCGATGCGAGAATCACGCAGGGAATTGAGTGGTTGAATTGATTGAATCACGGGCCGAAGGACTCCTTCGGTCGCAATTGCGGAGTGAGCAACGTGGATAATTCGCAAGAATATGAAGCGATGCCCAATGAGACAGGGATTGAAGGCAGAATATTTCTGAAAATTCGGTGACGTGCCGTGCCAGATTCGGCGGGATGCGTAGCCATAGACGGCCGCCACGCGCGGGCGCTTGGCGAAGCACAATGTTCGGAGGGTGGAGACTGGCCGAAATCAGGGGATTAGGCATAATGATTGAGGACGAGGTGATGGACATGGTACCACACCTATCGCAACATCCAATCAATGCCCCCTACATACGAGACCCAGGGTGGAAAAAAAAATTCTTTGCTCCACTCTGCTCTTTCTTCCACCCCCTCCCTTCCTCACATCCCCATCCGTGTCCACCCATGTCACGTCGGCCGTATCGCACAACTACAGGGCACATACCGTCCCCTTCTTCATCACCCTCGCCTGCAGTCCCTCCGCCTCCCTGACCCATCCGTCACCATATTCTTCCCCCCCCCCCCCCCTCCTCTACATCCGCCTTTGGCATGGCACTTTATAAACCCAAGTTCGCCGCTTGAAGTTGCCCAGGCGCCCATTCACCCCCACTCCGACTGCCGTACCACCGCATCCCCGACCATTCAACGTTATGCTCAATCTGTTTTCCCTTTGATTCTGCTATGACTGTCTTCACCAAGCCCATCCCCGGAATGGAAACCCCGGGCTCCATCTCAGACACCAATGGCGTATCAACCTCACTCCGCCCGCCCGCCCCTACCGTCCCCAACATGAGTAAGAAGACGTATCCTGCCAAGTCCGCGGGCCCCTACTTCCCAATCCCCCGCCCCCTCACCACCACACTCCTTCGCATCGTCCCCGGAGACCCTTCCAACGTCTCCCCGGCTATCCACTTTCTCCGCAATGATATGCCGCCCGTCCTCGACTCTACCACCATGACCCTTCATGCCACCGTGGACGACCAGTCTGCCTCTGTTCTACTTCCACTTCTTACGACGGACCCCATCCCCGTTGAATGGTTCGACTTCTGCCTCGACCACCTCTCTACCTCCTTCCTCGAACTCACCCTAACTATGACCGATCACGACCGCTCCCAAACCTCCCTACTCGGCCGTTCCGTTCTTGTCGCATCCGACTTCGCTTCTCGTAGAGGACTCATTCATCCGCTTCTACTGGACTCCACGGGCCTCCCGGTGGCCAGGGCCACCCTCGACTTCATCGTCATCACGCCCCAGCCCGCGGGTGCCCCGCTCGCCTCTGTGCGAAATGGCCCGCCGCGGTTTACCGGCCATCGGGGCATGGGCTCCTCGGGCCCCGCCTTTCCCTGGAGGTCGATAGAAAATCTCCCTGAATCGTTTTTGTTGGCCGCCCTCTGCGATTCCAAAGTCACTACAGTTGAACTTGATGTCCAGCTCTCTCGTGACGGACGCACCATCGTCTATCATGATTGGTACTTCAGACCGGATGGATCTCGTGACAAAGATGCCTCAAAGTCTTCCTTGAGAGTTCCTTTGAACCACCTCACGTTTGATGAGATGGACAACCTTTTTCGCTCCATGCTTCACAAGGGCGATCATTCCGTGGATAGAAATAAGCATCTCTTGAGAGAAGCCCTCCAGAAGAGAGATGATGTTTCCGATGACGTCTTATCCACAAAGATCTGGTCCTTGACGGATGTCTGCGAAGTTTTGCCGGAAGAGATTGGACTGCTTGTCGAAGTCAAATTTCCATCAAGCGGTGTCTTGGAAGAATCGCCAGTACCTTTCCCCGAAAAGAATTTCTTCGCCGATTGCGTCTTGAAGGACATTTTCAAAGTCTCGAGAAACCGCAGGCGCGAAATCAGCTTCCTCACTTTCAATGCCGATCTCGCTATGATGTTGTCCATGAAGCAAACGCTCTACCCTGTGTACTTGTCCCACTGCGAGGTCCTCGACAAGCCATGTGAAGAGCTCGACCCCCGTTGTATCGACCTTGATGAGGGCTTGAAGTTTGCGGTTTCTCAGAAACTTGATGGCATGATGATTCTCAACAAGCTTGTTGAAACGAAGCCGGAGGCCATTGAGCGCATTAAGGACCGTGGCTTGCCTATCATCACCTATGGAAGTCGCAACACAGACCCCGAATTCGTTCGACATCAGTTCCGCATGGGCATCAATGGTGTCATTGCCGATGACGTCAACGTACTCACAAAAGCCTTCCACATATGACGCTACCTCTGACATAAGTTTTCTTTTTTGTTTCATTTCATGCAGCCCCTAGGTTTCACACGTCGGGCTGTACTCAACGCTCTCTGTAGTTGATGCAGTATCACAGTACCCATTGTCACTGACGTACACTAAAGCGTAGAGAAACCATGAATGCGGTGTAGACCATTTGTGGTACGCTTTGTTTGCTGCGTGCTAGGAATGTGGCCAGCGCTACACCGAATTGAAGTGATCCGGGTGAAGCCGAGTAAATCGCTGCACACGACCGCATGACCATGCTCGAGCACTTGCTCAAGCGCCAAATCCCTAGAGTGGACGCCATATGTCGTATGACACCACCAACAAACCTACCGAACCAGTGGACCCCTCATCGTTTGTCCTCGCACACTGCACACAAATCGAGACACCGATTGTTGCGGCCCACCATACACTTGCACCTTTATCCGACATAGCTATAATGTCAGAGTTGAAGTCTTTGCAGCATACTTACACTCACCCTCTTCTGTGTCTAACGAATCATAGGCAGTCTGAGCTTCACTTCAAATTTTCCGCGCCAAGAAGACTACCTCTATTCTACAAATGACCCATCGAAGCCTCGGGTCTTTGAGATACGTGGCCGTTGCCCGCCCTCTCTCGTGAAATATCTACCATCCAAACTTTGAGTATGGTTGGCCTCACAAACTTTTTTGTAAGAACTAGAGCGAAACATTGTTGTGGGTACTTATTTGTCGTTTGCTCTAATATTCCGAATCTGGGCATATCGCTTCCCTTCAGCGAAGTGTCTTGGCTTGAGCACCGATCTTATCGATCAACTCTACGACTACTGCCGCGGTTTCCGATGATAGCGTTTCCATGCCAATATGTGTGTACCAATGGTGCACACATCCAATTTGGGTTTCAAGCTGGATTTCCCGTTCTTCAGCGACCTCATATGCCATTTTCATTACGAAGACTCGCCATTGGGGTATAACGAACTTAAGGCCCGTAGACTTTTCTCGAAAAAATGTCTCGAGCGTGTTGTCTTGACAAGTTGTCGCACACCTTGCGGACAACATTTCCGGCGATGTCCCCTGAGCAGCAATATCCCTTACAATTTTGCAACAGGATGTTGTCGTTGAAGAAGATCCTCAGATCTTCCTTTTTTTTTTTTCCTGCATCGGTTTTCACTTTAACATCACTCTCACTGACCGCCCTCTCTTGATTCTTGACTTTCATCTCTATCTTCTGCGATTTAACTCTCCATTCCTCTTCCACACACCCTCCGTTCGTACCGAGCACGGTCTCCAGCTCTGAGACGAACAGTTGTTTGCCCTTCTCGTCTCCGCCTTGTTGACTCTGTAGCACTATCGTTGGCGACCAATTCACGAACATCTCCTTTCGGTCCTAACACGCCAGATTCCATCTATGCAAAAGGGTTCTTCATGAACACTCATAGAAGAGTCCTCTCTGGATTCCGCCGTGATCCCCAGGCTGGTAGTAGGCAAGCTGTTCATCTCATAATGCAAAGGCATTCCTCGTTCTAAGGCAATCGCGGCATGGGTTCGCCGACTTGCCCCTTCCGTAGATAAAGGTGAGAACATCCGCGGGTCCGGTTGGCTAATTGCTCTGCAGAAGCTGGCGATAAGCTGTAGCGGGACTGCTGTGTCACCTCTGCAATGTAGTGGGGTGAATCCGTCAAGACGACGCGAGTAACTTATCCTCAGTTGATCTGCCCTGTCCCACCATTCACGGTGCTGCGCAAAAAGATAAGACCCCAGAAAGTAGGCGTAACGCAAATGTCTAGTGTTCATAGGACCATCGTCCTCATATGAGAACATTATTCGACCTATTTTATTCTTGACTTCCGCTTCCTCGACAAGAAAGAAAAAGATAACCGTGCCACCGTACATGACTTCTGACTTGGGGCCAGAAAGAACTTTTTGAGAATTGCTTGTTCTTCCTGGTTGTTTTTCGATATGTCTGGAAAAGAAGCTTTTTAAAACCTCTTAAAACCGCATGTAATACCACTTCGAAACCAAAAACGCCAGTTTAAAAAGGTAACTTGGTGCTCTCTCTGCCCCATTCTGCATTATTTTCTTATGCTTTCTGCGTATTCAAAGCTCTGCTACTTGTATCCCGAATTTCTGCAAGATGCTATTGCCGAAAACAAGCACGTTAAGGAAATAGTGCTTAAGGTAGCTTTTTGAATGTTCAATTTAATTTATATGTTTTTGCAAAAAAAGGAGGTGTCCTCATATGAGGTTACTTTTCAACTTATTTTTCGACTTTTGCTTGCTCCACAAGAGAGAGATTACGCCTGGGTATTTCTGCAATGATTTTTCCAAAATTCTGCAATACGTATTACAGTTGTAAATAGTTGCAGAATTCTGCAAATCACTCGTGACGTTAATTGCTGAATAGTGGGGTCTTACAGAATACCCAACTGCAATTGACGTGAGCAATTCCACGGGCATGCGCGCCAAAATAGGTAGGACTCGCCGCCATCGTCAACCCCTCAGGGCATGAGTCACTCACAAAATGAGTCACCAGCACCCCGATCCTCCCCCGATCCTCCCTCACCGCGCCATGGCTACAGTCATCATCGACACTCCGTCCAGCCCCAAGCCCACCGCCGATGCATCCAAGCTGGCCGCCGACACCACGCCTAGCAAGTCGAAGCCCGGCCGGCAGTCGCGCTTCTCGCCTAGCGAGGACCTCGTCGTTGTGCGTGAGGTCGCTGCGGCGAACGCGCACGTCGCCACGTACGGCGAAACGCAAGCGCGCTTCGAGCAGGCTGCCGGACGCTGTAACTCCAACGCCGTCGTTGTCGCCCCGGTCACCTGGAAGAGCGTGCGCGACCGCTACAAGCGGATCCAGGAGCAGTTCGACAAGGTGGACAACGCGAACCAGAAGATGTCGGGGGTTGGGGGTGACGTTGGGGAGATGGATGAGCTGCTCATGGAAATGCGGCAGAAGAGGGACGACATAGCAGCAGAGAAGACGGCCGACAAAGACGCGCAACGCCAGCGCGACGCTGAGAAGGAACGTATCGGGAACGCGCTGATGGTAGTTGCCACGAAGCGAAAGTCGGAGGAGACGATGGAGGTCCACAGTGATAGTGATGGCGAAGTGGCGGTTGGTCGACCTGCGAAGAAGTCAAAGACGCGAGCCGTTAGCAACATACCTGTAAACGGCCTTGCTTCGTTTGGGGTCAACCTTCGCGATGCTGACCTCGCGCGAATTGCCCTGGAGCGCGAGCGTCTGACCTTCGAGCGCGAACGCGCGGATACAGATAGGGTGGAGCGGCAGCAGGAGCGCGAGGAACGCGCGGAAGAGCGTACGAAAACGCAGGAGTTGGAGCTTGCTAAGTTTAAGCTCATGATGGAAACGATAGCGGCCGCTCTTAGCAAGAAGTAAACACGTCGTGACTTTTGGCTCTTTTGTGTTCCTGTTGACTAATGCAAAACACAGAACTAGGAACCGAGTCCGCTGAAAGCTCGTCCCTCACATTCGCTGGACTTGGTCCTCACTCCTCGTTCTCCCGCGCCTAATTGTCTTTGTGCTCCAGGTACTCCTCAAGGGAAGGGGGAGCACACTCAAAGTACTGGCTGATCTGGTTGGGGTATATGCAGTTGCGCATGTTGAGGATGAGAAGCCCGGCCAGGTAGAGGGACCCTACAGGAGCTTGAAGAATCTTCATCTTGCGCTTGCAGTCCAACGTCGAGAAGTAGAGCTTTACCTCCTTGAAAATCCACTCGACAGTTATGCGGACTTTTGACATGGCCTTATTGAACGCCCGCTGCTGTGTTGACAGCGCACTGCCTTGATACGGAACTTCCAAGAACCACCTTCGGCTATATCCAGAATCACCATACAAGCAGTACTGCCTTCCCCCCATCTGCATCAAGATTCCCAATTCTTCGTCGATGCCACTTCGCACGTACAAAGTCCAGTCGTGCCTCCTTCCTTCAACAGGTCCGAACGCATGAAGGATCAATCTGTCAGGGCTATTCACAGCCTGGTACTTCAACCCGTGCTTACGCTTGTGTCCGTTGTAGGCAACCATTTGAGAGTCGTATCCAGTAGGTCTGGCAATTCCCAGTACGGTTCCATCTATAAAACCAACGCAGTTAGTTAAACCACTACTTTTATCGTGTATACGTGTCGCGTACTCTTGTATTCTACCTTGTACGAACGCTGAATCCATTTTTCCAGTGAGCAGTTGTTGACGTTCTTCCAGGAGCTGCTCTATTCCTTCCCAAAAGATTTCAGAGAGCTGAGGAGCATGCTTGCCAAAGAAGACTTCGAGTTCTTTCCAACGAGATGGAGATGCTAACCGTCGTAGTATGATGCAGGTGGACAGCATAGGGTAGACCCATACCTCGAACTAGCTGTATGCGTACGCGAATTAGGCCACGCAAACGCACTCATCATCCGAACGACGTCGTCTTTGGAAAGGCGGAAGAATAGCACGCTGTCCGCATCGCTCAGGCCGTTAAAATTGAAGGAGAATTCTGATGTGGCGATGCGGTTTCGCGCAAGCAGCTGCTTGCGAAGCTCCTCCTCTTTCTGGTGAAACTGCTGCGCGATGATTGTGAGGGATGCTGTGCTTGCAAAGGCTGATGAAGGGTTCGTGCGGCGCCTTCTGGCAAGGAATGACAACACTGTCCCAAGCTGAAGTGCCCGCGCTTGCACTGCTCGCCTCGAAAAGTCGCGCTGCCTTCCCCTTGTCATGGTTGCTGCAGGTTGCTGCAGGAACAAGCAAGCCGCCCTCCCAGCAGTGTACCCTTGGTAATACTCATGGTTCCATCACGGGACCGTCGGCGTAAATCAAAATTTGGGAATTTGTTTCTACGTTTCGGAAACACATTTCCGCAATTGCGGGGGTGATTTACTCACGAGTTATTTGCAGAATTGTTCCAGGCGTAATATCTGAAAGAAGGAAAAAGATACTCTCGCCACCGCAGTTGACTTCTTTGTTGCGGAAGGATGGGAGTCTGGTGAGATCTGGAAGTCTTTTCCAGCCATTTTTAGAATGCCTAAAAGACATACCTCAAAACATTTTAGGGTTTACCCAAAAGAATTCCTGTAACGGATATGACTAAAATTTCACAATTGCAATTACGGCTAGGTGGGTTGGTCATGAGTAAAAAGTGCATTTACCCTAACGATGAAATTAGCAACTTCATAGGAGTATTAGCATTGCAATCAATCACTCGGCAAACTATGGGAAGAGGACATCAGCGCGACCAATCAGTTACCACTACAGCAGAAAAAACAATGAAGTGGAAGTCAGTCCGGCGTGTATTCTTGGCACGCCTTCATCTACCCTCACCATTCTGAAAAAGTACTTTTTAGTCCACTGTGCCCAGCGCTTTGCATTCAATTAATTCCAGCTTTTGTGCTTTTCAAACCTTGCAAACCGCACATACCCCTCTCTTCCTTTTCGTTAAACTTCAATTATTGAACAGATGTCCGCAGCCAGACTCTTTTTGGATTCCGAGAGCAAGATGTAATCCAAATGAAGAATTTAATTCGGTGGTAGGATTATCAAACTGGTTTGATTCGCTACAGCTGCGCTCCTCTTCTCATGGCTTGCTCTGTGCTTCTCTTTCTGAGTACACCCGCATGCTGGAGAGATATGGGAACTGTGTGGGAAAAGCATGATGGACAGCTCTCCGAGATATTCTGGGAGGTCGCGAAGTCCTTTATAGATGCTCCACAATAGGTAGTACTTTCACTTATAGATGCTTTGTTCTTTAGCAGTAAGGCTCGTTCCAACTCATAAAGTTTATGCACGGTACTAAGAGTAAGCTGATTTGGGAGCAGGGGGGGCAATCAGGTTACTGTATCTTTGTGGGATCAGAGTAGGGAGCGGGCGAAGGAAGTGAACAGTAGCGAAACAATGATTTACGTGGTATCGTGCGTATCTTCCTTGTCCTCTTTTTTTCTGTTGCAGCCGTGTGGACGTGTGCTTTATACTGATGATGTGTTGGCAAGTTGTGTTTGAATATGTCGTGCACAAGAGTACGTGATATGTTGTGATGAGCACTGAGGCTGCATTTGATAATCGTTGCATTTGAATAAAAGTGTTTGAATGAAGGGACGTGAGAGGCATGTCCGTTGGAGTGAGGGGTCGTGAGATATCCGAATTCAAAATTATCATACTAATTCCCTTTTGAAGTCATAGTTATCCAAGGGACTGATTGGAGCTTCTCGTTTCTGCTGTCGGGAAGTCGAGAGAAATTCTTCCATCGTGGAGAGTGAGTTGTAGCGGCTGCGATAATGGACTGTCGGTCTTGGTGAGGGGGTCTGATATATTTTGTCTTCCTGGTATCCACATAAAATTGTTCACGTTATGTGTTTCGAAGTCAAAACGGATAACGTTGACGTCGGCGCGTATAGATTTGTCAATTGAGTTCCTTTGTGTGGATAGAGATGTATACAAGTCTTTGGAGTCAACAGCAATTGTCAGCTCAACTTGAGCGCCAAGTAGGGCTTTTAGGGCGCGACAGAGAACCTTTCCATCATCAATTGCCTCGGAGGCTGCCAAGATCTCTGCGGCGCCAATGGATTTGACTGGGCGTTTCGACTTGTGTGACATCCACGAGAGCGTGTGGAAGATTGAACCACTTTGCAAATCGCCAAGTAATAGGCCTGCTACATATCCAAGTTGTCCATAGTCACAAGAGCGTGCTGCGTCTGAGAAAACGAGTACAGAGATTCGGTATTCATGTCCGCTGCTCGAGGCAGGAAAGTTAATCGACGTTTCAAGCTTCTTGAGCTGCCTTAGTTCATTTATTTGGCTCACGAGATCACTGACCTTCACAGATGGTAGTTTTTGCTGTAGATAGCTTGCTGTGAATGAGCAGAAGGGTGAAGCGGATATTCCCAACCAGCCGATAGAACTGTTGAGAGAGCGGTAGGCTGATATTTCGACAGTATTGAGAGCCTCATCGTGTTGTCGACGCCTAAGGCGAGAGATTGGAAAACCTTCAAGAGACTCTAGCTTGTCATCCCCGTTGATCTGGCAGGAATAGTCTCGTAGCTGTGTGATATTGAGGCCAAAGAATCTGAGGAGACCGGGACCGTGCGCGATTGTCCCAAGCTTGAACTTGTTATTGAACTGTGAGACGAAGAGATCGACTTCGTGATCAGGGCCGGTCGCCAATATGTCATCAACAATTTTGACTACCAGTAGTACCAATTTTCCATCACGCTGCAGATAGAATAGCTGAGGTACGTAAGCGAGCTGGTAAAGGCCTATGGTAAACAGCAGGTTGTCTGACTGGACTTGCCATTTCGCATTGGCATTAACGAGACCGTAGGCTGCAGTAAGCAACAGCCAGTAGAATGAGCGATTTTTCGATTCCCTTGGAGGTACAACATAAACATTGCGGTTGGCATCTCCTGTTTGTAGAAATGCACTTTCCACATCCATCTTTGTGATGCGCCATTTTCTTAGAGATGCCATAGACAGTAAAAGTCTAATACCGGTAGGTGGGCATACGCAGCAGTCGGATCTGAGGTCATGTTTGAGACTGTCTTCATTTCCGTGGGGAGCAATTCTGGCTTTTAGTTTCAATGATTTGTCATCGTTCATCTTGACCTTGTAAACGACATGACTTGATATGACGTTTGCATCGGGAGGAATTTTAGATACATGCACTGGTTCCACAGTCTTTTTGAAGCTTGTTTCTTCTGCGTTGTATGCATTCACCAGGGCAAATTGCGGAAAGCCTTGTGCTTGGTGACGCATGAAAGATTTGTTACCAAAATGATTTAGCATCTCCTGAAGCACGACGGGTTCAATACTGCTCAACTGTGAGCTTTGGGCAGAGACCGTGCTGGATGTCGTATTGCTTGTGGAGAATCTCCATGTTTCATCTGTCATATCCAATACCTCATCATCACCGTCGTCGTATTCTATATTGTGCCTACCGTCCTCGTCGATCGATCGAACAGTGCCAGAGTAATAGGAATTGTCAAGAGGCCAGAATACATCGACACAGTCTCCTGCTTTCGGCAGTTCCGGTTCACAGTCGCTTGTGGAATACTCCTGATGGAAGGCTGTCTCGTCATTACTTTCATAATCGCAATCATCAGTATTACGATTTACAGCTGTGCAGTCAATGACGTTTTCCAAGTCCATATCGAGTTGATCTATGCTTTGTTGAATTTGAATGGCAAAAGGGTCGTCTTGAATCGCGAAACGTGTGTCTTCGATTGCAGATGATATCGTCTTCCCATTTGCACCTGGTACTGTAATTGTGCGGGAGGAGGGATCATATGATAGCACAACACGCGGCGATGACCATTTGCCTCGTTTTTCGTGTTGTCGTTTGATATAAATCTCAACCAGATCTCCTACTCCTACTTGAGGTTCAGTTAGGGAATTTGATCGGAGTATCAGGTTGAGTTTGCGTTTCGCTTTGATCGTGTCATGAGCATCGATTAAGTCTTTTGAGATGACATTAATACCATTCTTATCATCGCATGGCTTTGTAAAGCCTTTTGCTAGTTCAAAGGCGGACAGTACATCAGATCCGTAAAGATCATTTGAAATGCGAATGGCACGATAGGCCATTAGTTCTGGTGGCATTGGTGGTTCAGAAGACGCCTTCAGTCGGAGGAATATACTTCTGATAATGCTGTGTTTTGACTCTAACGGATTCTTGCTGTGACGTCTCGGTGGCACGGGTCGGAACTTGATGTGGTTCAGCCTGAGATATTCAGCAAACTCGGTCTTATTGAATGCATTGTCACCATGTACATAGCTGGGATACCAGAACTGATTAATCCAGGCCGCTTCGAATCCTTCAATAGATGACTTGATTGTGGCATCATTTACCACATACCCAGCAGAGTATCGGGACCAGGCGTCCATTATGTGAAAAGTTCGTAGGCCTTCCAAATGAAAGTGGTCAATGCATACAATATCATTGAAATTGTGGTGAAGGGATGTCAGCGATACCTTTCGAGAAGGTTTTGGAAATGAAGTGGCTCTGCATCCATGGCAAGTTTCAACTGTACGGGATAGATATTTTTCAACTTCTTTGCTCCACATTTCATTTCGTTCTAGTAGCGTTCGAATGTCTGAGAAGGAGGCATGTCTACAAATGTGTTTGTGAACTTTATCGATGATTCTTTTGACTTCATTCCATGGACGAGTATCTGTACTGTGAGCTGATGAAGCACAGAGAGCGTTCAGGGAAGCAGAATGGTACTTCTCCGGTACAGCACGTGAGAAGGTGGCATAGGGGATGTAGCTATGCAAATCATGATCAACCATGGAGATGGATTCGGTAGAGGGGCCTTTTCCGGCAAATACGATTGCATTGGTGCCAACATGCATGATATTGGACTTGCTGGTGACATTTCGTCCTATCACCCACTGTGAGGACCCTTCTAAGACCAGGTGACGAATCCGGATCAGACTGCCATCATCAGACAATGCCGTGAGCAGAACGGATCCGAGAATTCTGCGTTTTGCGCTAGCATGATTTCCGCAACCATACTGCCAAAAGCACACTACGAAGTAAATCTGGCCCGTAACGTTACGATTAATTTAATTTTTGATTTGGCTGTACCAATGATAGTCAAGACATTTTTTGAGCAAAATTTTTGATACTGATTTTGCACCGAATTCCCTGCAAGCCGTAATCTATTGGTACTCTTCCAATACCTTGCCGTCGCTGGGCCAACTGAAAAAAATCGCAGATTTACAATTGGACATGGCAGTGCCTCATTGTAATATTTGGCGGTACTGCCATACGTGCTGGGCTGATCCATCTCAAAAACATCCCAGATTAACCGCTTGGCATGGCCATGCAGTAGTTTATTGCGTTTTGGTACTGTCAAACAGACTGGAATGATCCAACGTTTGTTTCTGGTCGGCGATGTGCACACGTAGGATCGGGTCAATGCACCGCACCCGTGGTACCAGTTGTCATATAGGATGGGAGCAGTGTGAATTGCGGGCAAGAGTCAGTAGTCGGTTTACCACTATGTTAGCTCCCTATCTACATACGCTACGCAGCGCAATATACAGTCTCCTTGCCGCTTCACGCTCCGATGACCAACTGTTGTGGGGACAAGCGCATTTGTAAACTGAAGTAGGTTAGATACTGCAAGCAGCACGCCTGTGCGGCCGGACTGATTCGCGAAGCGTTAACGACAACTTACAATCCATCCAACACTTTCACGCAACAAGAACTGCCCAACTTCCGGCGCCGATGCCATGTGACACTTCCAATCATGACGGAGTTGAGTTAACCATGACTTCAAGTTCCGATGACCAACTGTTGTGGGGACAAGCGCAGATGTAAACTGAAGTAGGTAAGATACTGTGTGCAGCACG
The DNA here is from genome assembly GCF_000350225.1 of Chondrus crispus. Lineage (NCBI taxonomy): Eukaryota > Rhodophyta > Florideophyceae > Gigartinales > Gigartinaceae > Chondrus > Chondrus crispus. The sequence continues at coordinate 146,951 of NW_005179169.1, forward strand.
CCTGTCCGGCTGGACTGATTCGCGAAGCGTTAACGAAAACTTACGAATCCATCCAACACTTTCACGCAACAAGAACTGCCTAACTTCCGGCGCCGATGCCATGTGACACTTCCAATCATGACGGAGTTGAGTTAACCATGACTTCAAGTTCCGATGACCAAATGTTGTGGAGACAAGCGCAGATGTAAACTGAAGTAGGTAAGATACTGTGTGCAGCACGCCTGTCCGGCCGGACTGATTCGCGAAGCGTTAACGACAACTTACGAATCCATCCAACACTTTCACGCAACAAGAACTGCCCAACTTCCGGCGCCGATGCCATGTGACACTTCCAATCATGACGGAGTTGAGTTAACCATGACTTCAAGTTCCGATGACCCACTGTTGTGGGGACAAGCGCAGATGTAAACTGAAGTAGGTAAGATACTGTGTGCAGCACGCCTGTCCGGCCGGACTGATTCGCGAAGCGTTAACGACAACTTACGAATCCATCCAACACTTTCACGCAACAAGAACTGCCCAACTTCCGGCGCCGATGCCATGTGACACTTCCAATCATGACGGAGTTGAGTTAACCGTGACTTCAAGTTCCGACGACCAACTGTTGTGGGGACAAGCGCAGATGTAAACTGAAGTAGGTAAGATACTGTGTGCAGCACGCCTGTCCGGCCGGACTGATTCGCGAAGCGTCAACGGCAACTTACATTCCATCCAACACTTTCACGCAACAAGAACTGCCCAACTTCCGGCGCCGATGCCATGTGACACTTCCAATCATGACGGAGTTGAGTTAACCATGACTTCAAGTTCCGATGACCAACTGTTGTGGGGACAAGCGCAGATGTAAACTGAAGTAGGTAAGATACTGTGTGCAGCACGCCTGTCCGGCCGGACTGATTAGCGAAGCGTCAACGACAACTTACAATCCGTCCAACACTTTCACAAAACAAACACGGTTTTAATTCCGTCAGGTTCGCACGCAGACAAAGGCGATCTCATCACTAGAATTTGAAGATGGTCAGATAGTGCGGACATACGCGGATAAAATGCGACGCACCTGCGTGCATATCAACCTACTTTCAGCGCGTTTCCTATCACGACGACATCGAGATCGATCAACTGTAGATCGACCGTTTGCAGCCCCATCCACCAGCAATAGCACTGGCGATCTCTCGCTATCCTGATCACCCATACACCACAAGCGGGCCCGCCGTGACCCTATGGCATCGATCTTGCGCCCTCATACGCGAAACGAACTGCGTGGTTGTTTGTGTCCAAAGATACCTTCGGTCAGCAGTAGATTGGCCAAGGAAGAGCGAGGTGTCCAACTGTTGACGGGATCGGCGAGACGTGTAACCAGAAGTCCGCCCAATTTCAATTCAGATGGGATGGGTGCTGAAATCTGATAATTTTCCAGTAGAAAACGCCACTCCGCGAATAATCAGGTTTTCCAGCGTCTGAAACACCAGGTCCCTATTCCCTTCATGCCATTCTTGCAGGGTAACCTTTTCTCCTCGTCTGAAAGTAGAATGCCCCGCCACCCAAAACATTGGCAGAGTGTTTGATGGAGTTGTCCCTCGATACGTGACAGGAGTTTGCTGAGCAGGCGTGGTACAGCGCCACGCGACGGACGCCATCAGTGAGACAGAGCACCTGTATAGACTCTGAGTTCAGTTCCGCGGATATCCTCAGAGTTTTACGATCATCCACTCTGCATCTTACGACAGCCGCGTGAGGACTCTCGTCCTCTCTCTGCAAGACCCCAACAACAGCGAACAGGTTCAATGACGATCCGACCGCCCCATTTGCATGCAAAAGCAATCTCTTCGTCCCTCCGCGCGGTAACATAACCTGGACGACACACCCCGGCTCAATCGTGTCATGCGAGTACGTCCGTGGGGACGCACTCAAGTAGCTTCTGCGAACGCGCCGAGCAGACGAGAACAACTTGACTTCTGACTTCTTTGACGTATCAAATTCTGGACGGAGATTTTCCAGGATGTTTGTAGCCCGTGACAAAAGCTGCGACAAAAGCTCAGATGACTCTATTGTTTCTGTTTCTGATATGCAACAGCTGGACAGCTCATTGACATCCTTTTCACAATTCCCCTCCCATCGTACGGAATCTCCCGTCCAAGCGGGGTTGACCTTCCCATTCGACCGCATCTCGTCCATCAACGGTTTGACAAATAAATCAGATATACTAACATCTGTGTCCTTCAGGAATCCCTTCAATTCATCCGAAGCCTGTGACAACTCGTTGCAAGCTTCGCCGAGAAGCAAGCGTCGAAGGCCTCTCCTGCATTCCATCTTCAGTCCGGCATCCGAAGTTTGTGTCATAGTGCTGGACAGCAACGCCAACCGCCCTTGCCAATCATTCCCCAAACAATGACCCACGGCCGCCAAATGTCCTTTTTGGTGATTACCCCGGACTATGCACCTCTTCAAAGGTTGATGAGCATTCTCGAACACCAGTTCCATAAAGTGACGTACATGCCCGAAGGCAGGAATTGTGTGGTTGTACAACTCGATTAACCTGTGCAGGTTCGGCTTGTCCAAGCTGGGGCGACCTTTACCCACTCCTTGGCAATAATTTGCGCAAAACTTGTCTGCCTCAGTCACATACTTCTCAGCCCTTTCCAGCAAGTCTGCATGGTATTGAGCTCCATTATCACTTGTCACATACAAATAATCTGAGACACCATCCGCCTCTTCCGATGGCCACCAGTACGTCAACGCAATCAATTCCTGCAATTGCGTCAATAGATCCAACACAACAGTGGTTTCTTCACTCTGGATCCCCGGGAACAGTTGGTAGAAAACCGGAACGCACACGAGAAGGGCACAGAACACACCTGACAGAGTCATGGAATTGAGTTCATTCTTGGAACTAAAAACTGATGATTGCCTCTTCAACCCATTGTCTCGGAGGGCTCCACATATTGCCATGTCAGCTTTTGCCCTGAACGCGGCCGCGTTTCCTTGTCGGTTAATCACGTGGAAGCCTACCTCGATAACGTTCTTCGCGAGACCGGCCAGCAAATGGTCAGGCGCGACGACGTTGCAGCGATATGCCTCAAAACGTCCTGACACCACACGCTTTCCATCGCTTGTTAACGGTATGTCAACGCGTACGCGCTCAAGTTCCCTTTGCAATGCAAGAAGAGGAGAACTTTCGTCACTAACCTTGTTGCTGTCTTTCATACCAAGCCGGTTTGTGTCTCGACTGTCAATTTCGCTGTTGCGAAGAGCTTCATGGCGTTCCATGCACCTCAAGGACGCCGTGCGGTGTGCATGTACTTTTGTTGTATAGCCGTATCCGCTCTCACCGACGCCGGTGTTCTTCCGAAATGTACAAAGAGTGCAGGGCGTATTTGCTGTATGTCCCATAACATCCAATGTTTCAGCGGCCGCTGGATAGTCAGCCACAAAACCCACCACGTCGACAAAGATTCTTACTCTCTCGCCGGTAGGCGTGTGTGCTTCCACACCTTCTGTTGTACACTTAACCAAGTCTGGAATGATTGAGAGCAGTATATTGTTCGTTGATACACCTGGAGGGGTTAATCCAATGATTCTGACAGACGATCGCGTGTTACGACTTCGCGGTGGTAGTCCAAGCGGGATCATGTAGCATCCACCTGCTGAACCCTGCGGATACAATGAAGAGAATGGGGAAAAGTCATCGCAGTATAGGAGAGCGCGATAGACCACGAACTTTGTTCCATCCATTAAGCGGCCGCTGTTTTGCATTCTTCTGTCAATGTTGCGGGTGCGTCCCGATATTTTGGGCTCTTGGAGGAGGAAAGGCAGCCCTTTCAAATGCTGAGTACCGAGCAGACGAAAGGGTTTGTCTGGAGTTCCATCGCCACCATCATTGAAACGCTGACCGGCCCCGTTTGTACTCATGTTTTGAAACCAAAACAAAGTGTCTGAGGTGAGACCTTCCTTGTGTTTCCAAAACCTAGAAACCAACATACACATTCTCGACGTTGCCACTGCTTCACTTTCTGTAGGTCGAAGGAGGGTACAAATATCCCCAGGCAACACCTTCTTCGAAGAACGAGCCCTTGCTTCAAAATCTATCCTTCCATCTCTACGCCTCACAGATCTATTATACTTTTCCAATGGCGGTGCTGTACAAAACTGCCTGGCCAGGCAATTCTCCACGCCACGGAGAACCTTCATCGCCATGTTGGCGCTTCTTGTAACATTTCCCTCACTTCCCACGCACCACACGGCTGAAATTATACACTTCATTACAAAGTTATTCTCTGCGTTCTCATGAACACGATAGCCCAGATTGCGCACGTCAAGTGACAAACGTGATGGAAGCAGTTTTGACAGTTCCAGTCGAATCACGGCACCCGGGAATGCCTGCACAGTACATGAACCATTGTGGACGTAAAGTGCTGTCGTAGCTTCCGATATTATCTGCCGCTCTGCAACCAGCTTCGAGCTTTCTATGCATTCTGCGTCCGCCACACCACCATGCCATCGACTTGATTTCGGATACATTGAGTTGAAGAACGGAGCTATCATGATGTCCACTTTCGCCCATTCACTTGGTGGAACGATACGAACAGGAGTTTTAGACCCGTTCGAATATTGCGATGCGGTCTCCTCGTTACCCCCCAAATTTTCAACCAATGACGTTCGGTTGAATGCCTTCTTCTTTCGTCGGACGACAAAGTACTTGAGGTCACTCTTGGGAAAAAGATACTTCAAAGCATGCGGAAAGAGAGTCCTCTGCACGGTGGAATAAGATGGGAACTTAATAGAAGGAGAAACCCAAGACAGTATATCTCTCAGGAGGTTATACTGTTTGACCGTATAGCGGACGCTACCGCAAACTATTACGAAGCCCAAAAGGTTGTACCATGGTTCGAAAAGCTTCCGAGACGATAGAAATATTCGCAAAACTTTCTGGCTGTCCAGCCTGCTTCCCATTTCGGGATCGTCACTTGATAAACTCGGAAGGCACTCCATCCCCTCACAGCTCTCTTCATAAATACTTGGAACAATGATATTGTCATTTCCCACTAAAACGCCGTTTGGATCGCTCTCGGGAGCGAATTGTTCCGAGTCGCCAAGTTCTGGGAAGTGGCCCTCATCATAGTCGACAAGATCTATTCCTTCTTCGACGACAACCGTTTCTCGATGTTCCGAGCCCTTTATCTTCGATCTAGTACCATGATCTCCAGTCTGATTGTTCGACGAAGCGTGCCCATTCAACACTCCCAAAATATCAGCCGCTTCGCCAGTTTCCGGAAGCTCGAGAGCTGGGGTTTCTTCTGCTTCCATAAGTGCGGCCGCATCTGCATCCCCATCGAGATCGCATCCTGGTCGTGTATGAACGTCATGGAACAGGGCTGCCAGGTCTGGCAAGTTAGGGACGTTGTCCATCCAATTAGTGCCCATCGTACGACGTCTCTTTCTTCGACCTGACATATGAGGAACGGTGGTGCTGTCGCCCGATATTTTCGTGTGGATTATGGTGTTGGAAGAAGTGAGAGTGTAGGATGTTGTTGAAGGAACAGTGCGCAGGGGTCCCCAGGCCTGGCGGTTTAGATTTTGCACACCAAATAATTACATTACAAGTGGCGGTCTGCTAGTGTCTACCCGACCGTGAGGACAAAATTTGAGGACAAAGGGATTTTTCTTCGAACTCCTTGCTTGTTTTTTAGTTCTGATTTGAGTACTGGGTACTCCACATAGCCCTTGACACAATCAGCACAAATCGTTTGTTGTGGAGACAAGTTCTACCTCTAAAAGTGAAGCAGAACCTGGAAATCTTCACTGTAAGCAGTTTTTCTTTGTAGTACGAAGTTGAAAATGGCTTCTTCGTGATTTACAAGGTATTTCATTGACAACCCCACCGTTCAAGTGCGATATGGCTGTCTTGAAGTATTCTTTCAGAAGAATTCGTGTCGGCTAAATGATGAAAAATTATTAAATTTGTCGGATCTGTTGAGGTATGATAAGCTTGGTCAGTCGGATACACACTACAGTACAGGGTATTAACTCTGCCTTTCTCTGTCCACCGTTGTTTACTCCGGTATCCCCCAACCTCCTCTTTCTTTCCCCTCACTAATCCACCATGACCACTGCCCTCGCATCTCCTTCCGTCCTTCTCTGCTTCTGTCTTTCTCTGCGCCCTCTCACGCAAGCCACGCCCTCGCTGTCGCATGACCACTGCCCTCGCATGCGCTTTCTGAACGATTCCAGCCACTATCAACTCTCGTGGCGATCTCAATTGAATAACACACTCTCTCAGGACTGCGATGGCAGAGAAAGACACCGGCGACAAGCCGCCTACAGAAAGAAAGAACACGTACAAGGAGGTTGAGCTTTCTTGGAGCGATGCGAGGGCGAAGCTTGCGGAGTTGATGGGAACGATGAGCGTTGCCGGCGTCGATGGCAAGCCTGCCGAAAAAGAATATAAATTTTGGAAAACACAACCGATCCCCCAGATGGGACAGGACGATCAACTCGACCTGCTTGGTGATCATGGTGAGGCCATTGAGACTAAAACGGTTGACCAGGTATCGAAAAAACCTTACAACCTGATTGACTCTTTCGAGTGGTCAGACATAGATGTCACCGATGACAAGCAACTCGAAGAAGCGTATCGTCTTTTGAATGAAAACTACGTTGAGGACGGAGATGCCATGTTCCGCTTTGATTATTCGAGGGAGTTTTTGAGGTGGGCTTTGCTTCCACCCGGATAGCATCCAACTTGGCATGTGGGCGTCCGTGTCAAGTCCAATAAGAAACTCGTAGCCTTTATTACGGCTGTCCCAGCGACCTTGCGTGTTCACATGGATTCCGTGAAAGTGGTAGAGACCAACTTTCTTTGTGTCCACAAAAAACTTAGAGCGAGGCGACTCGCTCCGATACGAGAGATAACACGACAGGTTAGCTTGCAGAACGTCTGGCAGGCGGTATACACGGCTGGGTCCATCCTTCCGCGACCCGTCACGTCATCACGATACTACCATCGCTCGCTAAACCCCAAAAAGCAAATCGAAATCGGGTCACATCCGCTAATCTCCTCTCCGACTTAAAAGACGGAAACCGTAGCCATAAATACCTCATCCTCCACTCTTGTTCGACTACGGTACAACAACTCATCATAGTCCGCAGAAGAATCCTCACTGTGGTCTTCAGAAGCAGGGTCTGCGCTACTACTAGATGCCTCCTTCAAATTTGCGTCACCATCAGACTTCTCCTCCTCTGAGTCAGCCTTCTCCTCCTCGGGGTACTCTTCCACTATAGGCGCACTCGGATCCACGCCAACACTCTCACCAATCCACTTGTACATTCTGTCTGCGTAGCTCTTGTAGTCACTGTCCCGCATTACATATCCGGATGCAACTAGCGCAGTGTCGTACACAAGATGCCCAAGCTCGGCTGCCCTTTCATCGTACTCTCCGCTTTCTACAAGGCGAAGCATCTCTTTTGTGATCGGGTGGTGTGCATTAAGCTCCATAATCTTACTCTTTGGCGTCATGTATCCGAAACTGTCGGGGTCCGCGAATGCTTGCGCTCTCATAATTATTTCCATTCTCGCCGAATAACCGTACTGGTCCGATGCCAACACACACACTGTATCACTGAGCCGGTTTGATAGTCTCACCTTGGAGACCTTGTCTCCCAACTTCTTTTTCAGGAATTTCGTCAGCGGCTTGTACATTTTCTTCAGAGCCTTGTTCTTCTCCTTCTCTTCTTTTTGATCTTTCTCACCAAATTTGAAGTTGTCTTTCGAAATTGACATGAACTTCGTGCCTTCGTAGTCAAGCAACTGGGTGATCATGTTCTCGTCAATGGCCTGTGTCAAATAGAGAACCTCATACCCTTTTTTGATCAGTTTCTCGAGGAATGGACTATCCTTGACGGATTCGAGATCTGCACCAGAGTGATAATAGATCTGATCTTGATCTTCCTTCATGCGCTCCATGTATTGATCGAGAGATGCCCAATCATTGGGGTCTTGTTGTCAGTTTTCGAAGTGCGGAAGCGGAGGAGCTTCGCAAGTCGAGCTCTGTTTGCGCTATCTTCAATGAAACCGAGCTTAATGCTCTTACGAAACTTATTCCAAAATTGGATGCAGGGCTTGGCCTTCTTCTCGTTCGTCTTTTCATCACTCGACTCGTCTGATTCTTCTTCTGCCTCGGGCTCCTCATCGTCCTTCTTCATGATCCCCTTGATCATTTCCAGAGCTTTCCGGACCAATTTGCGCTTGATGACGTTCATAATCTTACTTTCTTGGAGCATTTCACGGGAATGCGGGGGGAACGCGTGTGAAGATGATGTACACAATCAAAACAAAAGGAGCGAGTGGACGACCAAAAGGGATTTCTTCAAAACTTGTTCAAAACTTGATCATGATCCCGATGCGGAATATGGATCCCGATTTACATTATGGACGTGTATGATCGCGAAGGAGGGGATTAGGGGATTAGCCACAGGATTTGTCGTTAGTGGAAGGCCTTCCCGCGCTCGTCATTGCCAAGCAGTGGGACCTCCACGGTAGTCTGACTGTTAGAGGGCTGGTATCATTGCTGTATGATACAGCAAGCAAAACGACCAGAACTGTTGATCAGATCTCTCAAGAAGTGGGCAGGCTGCAGCAGGAGAATGAATCGCTGCGCAGCTTCATTAATGGAACGGCAACTGGGCATCCGTCGGCTGTCCGCGCCAAACATGTACACCATAGGCCGAGTATAACCCCGTTCCATGGCCCGTTCAATGTACCTCATGTACACCCACCCCAGAGGACGGACAGCGGATATGATGGATACAATGATGACAGGAGAGGAGAACAAAGGGGCGGCCGCCATCATTATGTTCGAGATGAAGGGGACTGGCGAGATCGGAACGAGTGGGTTGGTAGGGGACGGGATAGTCGTGAACGATATCAACGTCAAGGCATTGGCTATGGCACAGGGCAGAGAATAGAAGCAAACGATGAACTTCTATACGGATACGGTTACCATGATGTTTCTCCGTTTCGTGGTCGAGCTCGGCAGAGGGAATGGACTGCTCCGGAACCAGAGAGGACCAGATTCAGGCGCTCGAGTATGGACAATGACTACTAGTAAACACTTTGGCCAAAGTGAAGTAAAGATTCATTGACTGTACCTATGCTAAATGGCGAACACACCGCCATCCACTGAAGGCTGTATCTCTCGCGCTGATGTGTCCCTGGTACGCTGCCCTTCGACACCGTTCACACCTGCTTCAGTACCATCATTGCGAGGACTCGCCCCAACGTTTAGCTTGCAGTAAAAATTATCCTTCATGCGGAGAACTGTCCCCGAAAGGGATCTGATCTGTGATGAACGACCTGGTATGAGCTCCGATAGTCTCAAATTTCCACATTTGATACTTGTGGTGTCCATGTTGTTGATATCACGGACGCGACCGTTTTCACAGTTCTTCACCAAAAACTGAGACGTCAAGTCTTTGAAGACTAAGGCGATTCCGAGAATACAGCGGAGTGCATCTTTGTGACCAAGGAGGAATGAGAGTGGACTTCTTTCCGAATCGGAACTTTGCGCAAACTCCGTGCAAAACTTGGCGGCTGCCTCCACAACGTTGATAGCTTTGTTGATAACTCTCTTTTTCGTTCTGTTTCTCTTTCTTTTAGACGAACCTAAGGCCTCAGTCACTTGTACCTCGTGAGAAACAACAAGAATCATGTCCTGTCGCTTCCCGTACAGTTCACTCAGAAGGTTGGAATTGTATTCATTAAGGTTGATATCGCCGGAAGACTTCGTCTTTGTGTTTTTGATGTCTTGAAGGCGGCCGCCCCTTGACTTGGAAGCATCAACTTCTGGGAACCCCCAACGAACCGTAAGCTTTGATTGATCAACTGACACACCAGATCCCGACCATGGCACCATCAGGAAACCTAATTGTTCGAGGAATGCTGACTTGCACTTCTTCCTGGACTGGTTCAAGTGCTTGCCCATAAGCTTGTATATCTTCCAAGCTCCGTGCCTGGCAACGTCCCGCGTCGTCGGAACCTCCTTTACCACAACTTTCTCTGGCGCTTGCATGTTCCCGGGCCCGGGCGTGTATTCACCATCCTCTTCTTCCCCAGAATCACTTTCACTTTCGACATCCTTCAGTCTACGTTTCGAGGCTTCAGACTTACTGTAATCCTGCACCAACCTGGCGTGCTCGATGTCGTTTTCAAGGATGAATCCTTTCCTCAGCCAGTCTGGTTGGCGCAAACTCACAGCTTTCCCGGTACAACTGAAATCGACGGGAGTGTCCGTTTTACAAGTGCGGCCCTCAGGATTTTCAGCAGTTTCACGAACGGCGTCGGCTGCGATAACATTCTGATCTGCTCTGGCCTCCGCTTCCTCGCCGTCATCCGCAAACATTCCAAAGCTGTTCAGCTGCACATTGTATATGAAGTTGAGGACAACATTCTTCTTGAAGCGACTGTGGCGTCCGCCAATACCCTCTCTGAACTGCTTTCTTGTCTCCCTTGGATTTTTCCCGCACAGCAAAACCTGTACTGCAGTTGAAAAACGAAACAAGACCCGTTCCTTGGCCAAGGTGTTATCACGAGCTGTCCGAAGAACTTCGAAGGGTACGATGCTGCATAGAATTCGATGACAAGCATCTCGGTTGACAACAAGGCCATCACAAGGAGTGAGTTTGTCCAGAAGCTTGTTAAATCGGCTGAGGGGGGTGTCTGTGGATTTGTTAGACGTGTTTGTTCTGGACAAAATGACATGAATATCTGCTAGCTGGGTGCCCACCTCATCAAATCTTTTGTCTGTCTTATCCATTCTTTCAACAAGACTGCTTGTCAGCGTATTGAGCCTTGCATTGAGCACGCCCTCGAGTTTTCGGAACATGGACTGTAAAATGGAATTTGTAGTTGTCACCGCTCCCAATGCATGAGGTTGTTCCGTGCTTTCTATATCGATATCCAGGTCGTCTCCAGGCTGATGTCGGCTGACGCTTGTCCCAGGAACTTCCGTAATTCCCCCGTCATCGCTATCCGAACAGTATTCCGCCCGGAGATGTTTCTTAAGCTCTCTTACGCCGCGCTCAGCCATAGCTGTGGAACCCTCTTCCTCAAACAAAATTTCGGCGTCTGATTCCAAGATGCGTGCGCGTCGTTCCATCAGTCTGAATCTATCCTTTTCTTCGCGGTCACGTCTCTCCATTTCTGCTTCTCTCTCAGCGTCTTCAGCTGCCAAATCCTCATCTTCTTCATCGTCTGAATCCATGATCATTTCTGGCACTTTGCGAACAGGCTGCTCTTGCAACGCTGTTTTTGTTCTGGGTGAACGTCGGGGTGATGGTTCTAATGTATCCTCTTGCCCCGGACGGGGAATTAGGTTTTTGACTGGTGTGATTTCTGGGGTAATTGGGTGCACTCGCGCTTGTCTAGGTACCATTTCCTCATTCTGCAAATGAAGCACCCGCCTTGACGATCTCACAGTCGTGACTGGGCGCTCATCGCCCTGCGTTGCGTTGGATTCCGTAGCGGCCGCTCCCCGAGACTTCCGGGCTAACGCCCGGTTACGGGGGGATCTTCTACGGCTGTTTTGAGGGGTCAACTGCGAGAGAATAGCCCTTGTTTTGGGCGGAGAAACGTTTGGCCGGCGACGAACCTCCGAACTGTTGCGACGCATCTTCTTAGAGCCTGGTGAAGCATTGGCTGCTTCGGGTATAGCACGTTTCTTGGCGGCCCGTGTGTTCGACATTGGGAAAAAGGGGCGGTGTTCCTCAATTTCTGGATACCAAGAACTTGCAGCTATAACAGCATGTGAAAAAGTTGGCCGGCCGGCCTAAAGGCCACCCATTACAGTATTGGTGAATATCAATGTGAAAACGCCCACAAACGTACTGTGAGTGGCCACGACTCTTCCATTTTGTTAGAAAATTCCTGTTCGGGGGTCCTTGAATGAGTCGTTGGACAATAAAAATCTCCCCGGAGAATGCTTGGATTGCGGATATCTGGGGTATGCCCAGACCGAATCCGCGCTCGCCACACGACAAGGCTATTTCCCGTCCGAACCATATCAGAGATCGCCTATCGCGTATCTTCGACAAGATAAGTGGCGTCCGCCTTGACAGAGGAATGCAACGCCTTCGGGCATGCCGAGAAAGAGAAGCGCTGCCTCTACCGAATGATTTCGTCGAGGTTCTATGGATGTTGGAAGACGATGACGACGAAGCAACGTGGTGCAGCGCGCAATTAACGGATATTGAGGATGCTCCCGCCACGGCCGCGAACGATAAGGTTCAAGTGTTGGCGACAGCTACTTTGGAATACGAGGAGAAGGCTGCATACGGTGATCATATTCATCAAGTGGAATTCGTTGTTGGCCGTTTATTGAGACGCGCAGAGCGGGATGGAGACGAGAATAACAATCCGGTACTGACATGGCGGACGCCAGTTATTTCACAGGCTCATGACGGGATGGATGAAGCGGATAGAGACTGGACTGGAGATGATATTGCAAAAAACAGTAAGAGGCGGAGATTTGTTGACCAGTACCGGATGAAAGAACTCGCGGATATCGTTGATCGACTGAGGAAAAGCCATGCACAAGTACTTGGCCAAGTAGACATGCTAAATCGGAAGGTCGAGCTAAACAGTTGTCGGATATCGGAGGGGCTGTCGTCGACAAGGGATGAGTCCGTGCTGAAGATAGTGAACTTTCTGCGCCACCGCCTGGAAGTCGCAGTGCAGAAGTCGCTGCGTAAGCCGTCAAGTCATATTGAACAAACGTCGGCCGACAAAATGAATATAGGGACCTTAGGGGGTATGACGCAGAGCTTCATTCGGGTCGTTGCGGATTGCGAGCTGGCAGATTTTGAGTTGATAGCGAGGAATCTATACGGCTGCATGGTCGAGGACTCGACATTGCGTCTGGTGTTCTATCCTGAGTATGCAGAGACACAGGGCCCGGCCGGGACATCGCAGACATTCTACATACTGTTCAATCGCATGGCAGGGCTTTGTTCATTTCTGGGATTATACCATAAGGCGGACCGTCTCGCGATGTTGAAGAAGGAGGGCAGTGCGGGGGGTCGGAATGTTGAGGTTGATGGGTACGTATGTATATTCGAGCGATGTCGGGGCCCCCGCTGCAGTTTTTGTAGGGCACAGTTGCGGAAACACCTTCGAAAGGGATGTTGCTAACCCCGGGAGCGGAGAGCTTGTGTTGTTCAGGAACAACCGCATATGGGACTCGGAAAGCAAGACCTTCGATGCAGGCCTGCGTTGTACTAGGCGGAGGCCGTCCATAGTGGAAGACCCAAATGTGTCAAGCGCAGTTCCTCTGCCCAGTCGGGCTTTTCATTTGGTGTGGCGGAGAGCGCAAGAGGTTTCCGGGCACTGGTCTAAGAGGGACAGGAAAAGGCATGTTCGTGTTCCAGAGCAGCTGGCAGTCGTGATGCCATATATGATGTTTGTGGGGGACTCGCATTGCGCGGACGCGCGTCGAGAGCTGAACGAAGATGCGATGAACGAAATTGTCAGTCCGGTGCACCCGGGAACTGTTGGTCAACAGGATGTGCCGGGTTCACCCAACACCGCTGGCGGTAATGTATAGTAATGTAGTTTATGGCTACTAATAAACGACGCTGCGATACATTTACACTGAAGCGATCTCGAGCAATGCTCCTTCCCATTTTCCACACGTGGATGGCCACACTATGCAGCTTCAAAGTGTTGGTGCGCACCAGTACAATATCAGCCTGGATCTAGTAGAAACTAACAGATATCCGTCCTATACTATATTTTACATTAAAAATGGCTCATCAAGCTAGACCAGCGGTAGGTTTGATACGATCAGAAAAGTGTGCTGCGCGCGCGCCAAAAAATCTAAAACAAAATTCGAACCACTAAATCTACCGGGCCATTCTAAAAAATCATTTCAGACATTGAAAATATGACCTCGTAGTGCACACGCTGGGCCTTCTTGATGGCCGTTGAAGCAAATTCTTCGTTGAAGAAAGACTCGACTGTGATCATTGTTATGTAGCCCGGCCTCAGCCAAAAAGGTTTCTCAGCGGTCTTCAGCTTCCCGCGGATGTTCGGATGTACCATTTCGAGTGACTTCGTCCCAATACTCGGATTGTTCATTGCATTTGCAATCAAGCTCTTTCCCCAAGCCTTTCGCAGGACCAGATCCTGACGAGCTTGCTTCGTACCCAGCAGCTCCTCGGTTTTCTCCTCGCTTGGGTCCCTTTTCCACAAAAGGACCTCGACAAGTAAAAGTCCGAACCCCAACACTTCGGAACTATTGACGTCCAATTGAAGCTTGGAAAATTGTGTGTCACGACTCACACCCTCTAAGGATTCACTCGCTTCCTTTCTCTGAGGAAGAACTCTCATGGTGCAATTTATCAACGCTCTTGTGAAGATAATGCACATGAATTTCCCTGCGAAGATGTCCTCCATAGGCCTAAGGAGGTCGTTTAAAGAGGCCTTCTCGGCTGCTTTTCCTGTCTTCGGCAGGGCGGAATTCAGAAGAACAATGTTGACGGCGTCCTGGCAGCGTGATAACGTCCGCTCTAAGGTTGAGACACGAGAAGATACAGCCTTGATTGCACCCAGAATTTCCTTTTTTTCAATGGCGAGCTGCTTCTCCAAACGAGCATGCAGTTCCCGCATGACTCGAAGTACTCCGTGGTTAGAGTCTTCCCCAAGTGCTCGAGCCAAATGGGAGCCCCGGGGCTGACTTGGCAAGGAACCTGCCATGCACTCACGACGCGTGGGAACGACGACGTCTTCCACATCTTGAGTTTCGGCGACCCCGTCCATCTCTGCTGCACTAGCCTGCACACTCTCGTCGACGTACTCCTCTGGCTCGCGTCCATGGAGCTCGAGCAACTGACGGTTCGCCCGTTTCCGTCCTGTGTGTTCATCTTCCTCGCCATGATCTCCATCCCCGAACAAAAGGGAAAAGTCTTCACCCGGAGACGAACCGATGGCGCGCTTGCGCTTGCCCGCACGCGGAGGTGCTGAATCAGACGGACCACTTCCCTGACTTCGAACGGGAAGCGAGCGCGTGTGAGATGGCGGACTGCCTTGGGGTGTCCTGACTGTATTGCTGGAAACCCGCCGGGATTCCTGCCCAGCCGCTGCGGGAGTAGCTTCGGCCGCAACACGAGGAGATGACCGGCGTTCCGCGGGGACCTGAGCCCCAGGCGCTTGGCTGTTAGACTTCCGAGATGTCAGAGGTCCCTTCTGCTGAGACAAGCGGCCTCGCTGACTGCCTGAAGCAGCGGGTTTCATGGCTGCAGAACGCGAATGAGCACGCCCTGCCTTCTTCCCAGACCTTTTTCGCGGGGTCATTGAGCCTCAGTGGGAACACAGGATGCGCAAAGTCGGGAAGCAAAGGAAAAATGATGGCGAGAGGACTCAATCAGTTGAGAAAACGTGAAAAGGTCGAAGCACGCCTCTGGTACTAGCGCGGGTTAGGCATGAGCTTATTCTGGTACGAGCACGTGAAGGTTAAGGACATCACGGGCAAGCGCTGGTTTAGTAGGCAGCAGAATAGCACATCACTTTGCTACATCGACGTATCAAAAAACATTTCCGTTACAACTATGGTACTCCAGCAAAAATTCTGGTCCAGTCACCGGCCGGAACCAGAAACGCCCCTCATCCTCGTGCTGAATGGGAACGGCCAAAAAAGCTGGCAAAATATGGCTGCCCGCGAACCAATGACCCACGGGCCAACGTTCATTGCTGGCAAAAATCCAGCATTTTCTGCCCCCAAAAATAGCAACATCATTGCTTTTATTAAATTTATCATAAATCTGACCTTCCTGTGGCACGTAGTTGGGGTTGCGACCGTGTTGCGCCAGGAGCATACGACAATCATGGACAATGGCGTCCATTCCCGATGGGACGCCATTGGCGAGCTGTTCCGGGGCCAGACGATCGCGGGTATCATAAATTGCGGCGGGGAGAAGGACCTTTGTTACGAGGCGGCGAAGTGCCTGCCCCACGGCAATGGGGCGGAGCTTCCCGGGGCGCGGCTGGAGGGGGATCAGGGTTGACGCAGCCAGGAGGGGGGCTGTGCTATCCGGGATATCGCCTTGGGCGAGTCGCCGCACCAGGCGGGTGAGGGCCGAAAGACCGGTAACTCTGGCCTCGGGAGTGACGGCCGTGCGAGCGAGCAGCTGCAGCAGGCGGGGCGAGAGGCGATATGGCCCTGCTGCGGACGTGGGATTGAGAGATCGAGCAGCACATAGTACTTGGCCTTCGGTGATGTCTGGAGTCGGAGGGAGGTCGGTTCGGGAGAGTGCTTGTGTGGGCACAGCGGGTGTAGGATGAAGGGCGGTTAGGGAAGTGCGCGTGGTCTCTTCTTGGAGGTCGGGGAGCGATTTGTCTGTCAATGCGCGCATTGCTCGTCCATATTGGGTGTCGGCGGCCATGCCCATGGCGCGGCTGATGCGGCGACGGGCGGGGTCAGAGCGCTGGCGCTGTCTGCTGTGTCTTACGTCCCAGTCCAGCTCAGCTTGTCGAGCAGCGAGGGCATCGTGCCACAACTGGTGCCAGTAGAGGCCGGAAATCGCTCGGCGAATGCGATCTCGAAGGGCGAGGTGCTGCCCTTTCCTTGTTCGCCAGCCTTGCTCGCCACGGAACGAGCGGCGGAGGACGGCCGTGGGAAGTATGTGCAGGCGAAGGAAGGCGCGGTGTGTCTCTTGAGGGTCGGTGGTGGCGGCGGCAGCCCGGACGAGCTTGATGAGAAGGAGTGTCAGGCTGTGGAGGCAGGGGACGGGGATTGCGGAGTAGATGTGGGACGAGCGTAGAGGGCCGAGGAGGAGTTCCTGGACAGTAGGAAGGGGCAAGGTGGGGCGAGGAGGCGCAGGCTGAGGCGTCGTAGCGGAGGGTGAGGGGCTCACCAGCAGGGAATTGGTTGATGGGCTCACTGTGGCGGGATTTAGATGCCGTCGACGTCCGCGTGCGCTGGGTCAGAATTAACGAGAGGGCGGTGAGGTGGGGGATGCTCGGCGGAGAAGGAGAGCGGCCGCTTGCGGGGGAGAGTGGGTTGTGATAAAGTGGCAGAGAAGGCGATGGGTGTCTGGGAGGCTGTGGGGCGGCTTGGGGTAGCAGCGGGCTTGTGCGGAGGACTGGTCATAGTGGAAGGTGAGGAGGGTCTCTGGGCGGAGGGGGGCGGGACAGGGGCCGGAGCAGGAAGAGTGGGAGCCACGGTGGGGACTGTGGGAGCAGACTTCACAAACGGCGGAAACGGGGGCCGGCCGGCATGAGGACTGGCAGATGCCGTGGGTGGAGCGCAAGGCGACGTGAGCGCCGGGGCCCGAGTAGAGGCGACCGTAGTGGCTGCCACGGTGGCTTGGGGGGAGTCAATAGAAGCAGCGGGAGCGGGGGCAGTCGGCGGTGAAATAGGGGCGGGGACCGGCAGCGGTGAGGTAGGGCCGAGGACCGGCAGCTGAGAGGCAAGGGCGCCCACCGGGCCGGAGGGAAGAGCGCGAGCCACACGAGTAGAATGGCCGGGTGGAGCGAGGCGGGTCGGCGGAGTAGGGAGGATGGCGCTTGCATGCGCCTGTAGGGTGACAGCCAGAGCTTGGCGGACTGGGAGGGGAACGGAGGTGGTAGTGCGGCGGTTGAGGAGGCGAAGTGCCTCGCGACGTAGGCGGCATGAAACACCGGCTGCGGCGGAAGAGTCAAGAGCGGAAGCGGTGAGAGGTAGGGGAGCATTGTTGACGGAGAGGTCTTCGTAGACTAGGCAGAGGTGGGCGAGGATGCGGGCGAGAAGTGTAGTGTGAGAAGCTGGGAAGTAGACGTATGTCCACCGGCCAACGCCGGGGATAATGACGTGGGGAGGGAGAACGGCGTCAGCGAGGTGAGCGCCATGGCGTAAGGCAGACTGCGGAGCATTAAAGGAGGTGAAGGCTGCGAGGCTGGCATCCGGAGCGATGGCGTAGGCGGTGACGGCGGGAGGGGGAGCAACACGCTCTCCGGTGCGAGGGTCGAGACGAAGCGGTGCGCCTACGGTGCGGACGAGGGAGTGGGCCGCCGCGAGCGTCGCACTCGAGACTGAAGTAGGTGCGGCAACTGCCGCACGGGCGGCTGCGAGAGTCAGGATAGAAGAATCGGGGCGGTTTGGGACACGTGGCAGTTGGAGGGTGTAGTATAACGACCGTCGCGCGCGCGGGGAGGTTATTAACCGTGCGGCCGTGCACGGTGCACACGTGGGCGGGTGTGCCCACGTGTAGGGAGCGCGCACGTTGACCAACCGGCCGTGGCGTGGCGCACGTGTACAGTAGCACACGTGTCGTCCGTGCGGTAGTCTGTAAGCAACACGCGTGTACAGTAATGCACACGTGTAGTAGCAGCGTCCGTGCGTTAGTAGTAATTATGGCGCTAGCTTTTTAATTGTGTACAGTACCCGGCACGCACTAGGCGGCAGATACTGTACTACTGTATACTGGGACAGGTGTCCGACGCGTCCCTCTGAGGGGTTAAGACCTGACACCCGTCCCCACCAGTAAACTGGGGCAAGCTCGCCCCCGTCCCTTTTGCGCCTACGTACGTCCGTTTTTGGTTGTCTGTCGCGCGCGCTGGCTTCAAACCCGTTACCGGTCGCTCCCGTTCACGCACCACGGGGCGACTGCGCGTAACCGGCCAGTGAGCCACTCCCTTTTCGCGAGCTCGTCCGATCGGTTCAATTAGCGCGTCGCGTCCGCGCCGCGTGCTCCTTCGCCAAAGCCTCCGCCTCTCACCCAACCCAGGGCGGAGAGGAGTTATCCCACAGAGGGGGCGAGACACGACAAAGGGAGAAGTAGAGGGTGAGGTGGAGGTGGAAGTTGAATTGACGTTGTGAGCGGAGGTGATAGGCAGAGCGGCGTTCGGCGCATATGTAGGGACAGCTGTCGAACGGGGAGATTTACGCGGTTGTGCGGCGGCAACAGTCACCCATGGCTGAGTGAGGGGCGGGAGCTGGGCAGGGGAGGTCTGGGCGGGGGAAGCAGGGCGAGGAGACGCCGGCAGGGTGGGATGCAAAGACAAGGCGTCGGTCGCGGGCGAGGGCTGGAGGTGCGGCGGGGAGGGATGAGCGGGCGAAGCAGGGGGCGGAGGAAGGGCGAAGGTGGCAGGCGTAGGTGAGGCGGTGGTCGCGGGGGAGGGCTGGGGTTGCG
>NW_005179169.1:166658-170213 GCF_000350225.1 Chondrus crispus
CACAACCATGCTTGCGTTTGGTGCGGGCAGGTACCTTGCTGGAGGTCAGTCCGCAAATCTCGTGGTGGAATATTTCAATCTCGGGTTTACTTTTCTGTACGTCCAGCGAGTTTGTGGGCAAATGGAAAAAACAACAACGCGTTATTTTACGGACAACCTTATTGGAGTTAAAAATCAGATTTGGGGGACGTTGCTAGCAGAGGGTCCACTAAAGCACCTCTCCAGAGTCTTCCTGTTGTCTTTTGTCCAAAGCCCGTCTGATCCCCCCTCCTCTGGCGCCTCTGCCTCATTCGTTGCCCCCTCGCTTTGTGTGTGTGTCCCTCGTGCTTCTCTCTCTATTCCCCCCTTGCTGTATCTACCGACTTGACAGATATCTTCTTCCCCTGCGAACAGCAATGTGCAAAGGATCACACTCATGGGATGCCTGCGAGGCCTTATAGTTTGACACTAGGTCCAGCCTCCAGGTCTTCCGACACCACTACATACAGTACACCGAGGCCTTACCGTACCACATGACTGTCCAGAGTCGCTCCACTGCCGGTGCTACACGGACAGAGGAGGCAAATCTGAAAAATAAACCAGTAGCTGCTTCTCGGCACAGACATTCTGCACTGGCCGGAGAGGGAATCGTTTACGGCGAATGCCATCAACTGATGGCGTGAGCGAGCAAGCCAGACCTTTTTCTAACTCTGAAAGAGCGGTACTACTTTGTCACTTGGTCAGCGCCTCCTCTTAAAAAGCTGCGCTCCTGTCTGCTGTCTCATCCCCGCCTTTGCTTTCTTGCTGCACAACCCTATCAACCGTCCTCATTATTGAGTCATTGCCGCAGCTGGCCGCCTCCACTTCAGGGTCCGCGCTCGTTTTGCAATTGTCCTTCTGTACCGCCGACACTCACCGACTCCACCCAAGAAACAGCAGCCCCGCAGACTATATGGCATCATTTATCGTACCTCTGAGTATTGACAAGGCCTCCGCTGCTATCGATTTTACAGTAACATTGCTTGGCGTAGTGCTCTCAGTGATTGTTGTTGCTATTATACTTAGGGCAAAACAAGCCAAGCTGGCACGAACGGGGTGCGTACAGATCACGCCGCAAGTGGCCTGCCCCAAAAGTGAAGTGAACGACTTCACTTCTGGGGCAGGCCACTTCTTTGTGATAGCGGCATGTCGATATGTCTCTGTGAGGGGGGTTGCCTGTGGTACGCTGGTCGTTATTCTAAGCTTGCTCAGCAGTACCGCTGTGCTCGGGACGGAAGCGTCTCGTTGCGTAACGTCAGGTCGAGGATATGCTGGCTTGACGAAAAGTCAGAGGACTACATGTTACAAAGCACGACCAGTCCCTGGGAGCTTAGACATGCTTGCTGTGGCGGGAGCCCGTCTGCGAGAGCTAGTAGTAAGCGAAACGGAAGTCGATGTGTGGAGCCACCCGCTGAACTACGATTTTAACAAGGACGAGATCACCCAGTTTTCTGAGCTGGATATTAAGATGAGAGGGGTAGTAACAAACGTGAATGCCTGCGAATCAAACATAACCGTAATTCGAAATCCTGGGATCAGCAATGAAGTTGGGGTGAGCAACACCGCCATTTCTGATGCTGAGAGCGAGCCTAAGGAAGGAGCGGCAAACCCGGCAGTAGCGCGTGAGTTCAGTGAGTTGGGTTTTACTTATGGAAAAGAGAGGGACATAAATATCGGCATGTATGGCAAGGAAGTGACACGCAATAACGTTACAACCGTGTATCTCGTTTACGGAAGAGTGGGTGAGGGTGAGGAGAGTGGGGTTGCTAACTGCACGGAACTAACGTTCTCAACTGCGGGATTGCAAGTAATACCATTCGTGAGGTATGCAATGGCATTGGGGGACGAAGAAGTTGACCCTAAGAGACTGGCAGAAGTGGCGTGGATGGCAGCTTCACTGTCGCAAATGGGTATCAGACAAGAAGCATGCGATAGACAAGTATACACGATCAAGGAATGCACTCGGATCTCTAGTAACACGAGCATAACTATAGGGGCACTTGGAGGAGCCATTGTATTGACTTGTTTAGTGTATGTAGGTATGCTTCGGAGTTTACGACGTAGCGGGCTCAATCGTGTGATCATGCCTTTTGAAATGTTAGCTTCCGCGGCAGCCGTGATGGACGGAGATGAGAGGTATGTGACACGCGAAGCCAAGGGTGTGTACGCCATGCTCAAGCTTGTATCCGGCGAAGGGCGGCTGACGTAGAGCAGGACGCGAGGTGAGGGAACACCCGAATCAACGTTTAGAAAAATTGGGGCTTGGGATTCGGCGGCGTAAGAGAAAGAGCGATGACGTATGACAGAAGACGAGACGGATACTACGAGGACGGGTTGGGCTCGTTGAATATGTATAGTAGGTGACAAGTGGCCTTCTTCAGTACGAGGTGAATTGGCCGAATTATGGTTGAAGCAATCAGAAGGGTAGGAATTGATGAACGGCATTTGCCGAAAGCAACAACATTTTGGATAACGTCATGAGTAGTTTGATCACATTGATCATATAGAAAAAGGGGATTTCAATGAAGATTATAGTTTGAATAGGGTTCGAATCTGCATGATTAGGACTGAAGGATATTCGAGAGAGACGGATAGGGTATCAAGCATGCATGAGTGTGCTTTTCGGCAAACTTTATCTAATAATGATCAGGAAGGATGGAGACGGCAGATGTCATTGGAGTGATGGTCTGCTGTAAGGCCGACTCAGTGCCGGTGGCGGGGGTACATTTCCCATTCTTGTGGAGCAGGTAGTAGTCAAGAAGAAGGAGTTGATGAATGACCTGACCTGAGGCCGTTGGTCAATTTGACACTTTTAAATGTAATGCAGATTGAGTAAATAGTTCCCTTTTTAAAATGGCGTTTTTGGTTTCGAAGTTATTTAACATGCGGTTTGAATGTGGCTTCCTTTCCACACACATCTAAAAACGACCACGAAGAACATGCAATTCCCACAAAGTTCTGTCTGTCCCCAAGTCAGAAGTCAAGTACGGTGGCGGTGGTATATTTTTCTTTCTTTTCGAGGAAGCGGAAGTCAAGAATAAAATAGGTCGAATAATGTCCTCAAATGAGGAAAAACGTCCAATAGACACTAGAGGACATAGCCGCCGTGTGCCGGTTGAAGGCGAGCGCCTTGTACTCAGGAAGGAATCCAAACGCATTCTATCCCCAGCGGTGCGGCTGGATGCCTCGTTTAACGCCTTAGTCAAAGCGGTGCGCGCCGGTCGGACGCTGAACTAGCGCGTCCGCTTTCGGGTGGCCAACGTCGGGCCCGCTCGAGTGGAAATGGATGCTTTTTAATAGGAAGCAAGCTCGTGAGCGTGAGACACGGATAGTAGACAGTCATACCGCGAGACGGGGGGCGCCAGAGCGATAAAAATGCAACTGTGGGAGCGGAGGGGCCGGGTTAATCAAACTGCTGGCCTCCCACCGGTGCGCATTGCTCAGCGGAGGGGGGGGGGGGGGGGGGGTTGAACTTTCCCCCGAACCCCTCCCCCCAAAAAAAACGGGTTTTCCTTTTGCGAAAAAGGGGCCTTTTGA
>NW_005179169.1:170313-185426 GCF_000350225.1 Chondrus crispus
ATGATCTTGGCGAGACCCTGGCACACGTTACGCAACACTCTGCGCCAGTGGACTTTAAAAGAATTGGAAGGACGGAAGCCCCGTCCGCCCTGTCGACTTGAGCGGCGCTCCCTCCACAAACCTCGCCCCCCAACGACTTGCCCGTGCAGCGAGCAAGCCCCGCTCTAGACCCAAGAGTACCCCCTCACCACCCCGCAGGCCCCCGCCCTCCGTCCTCCGTCTGTCATCACGCGCGCGCGCACCGCCCTCCCCCTCTACCCCCTCCGTGTCACGCGCGGCCACGTCCGCTGTGTGCCCGGGGCGCCGTGCTGCGCCGCTTCCAGCTTCCCCGACTCGCATTCTCTGCTGGCGCTCCATCCACGCCGACCGGCTGCGCCCGCGCGGTCGCCGAGCATGCCCGGCGGCATCGCGTTCCACCGCACCCGTCACGGTTTCTCCCTGGCGCACCCCGCCATTGCTGTCGCCTCTTCATACGTCCTCCGCTTTGGGCCTGTCCGCCGCAGAGGCAGCGTCTGGCATGCCCTTCTCCAACGGTAATGCGCGATGGATTTTGTTGAGCGCTGGCAGAAAGACGCTGGCAGGGACGCCACCTCCGTCACTGCCTTACCGCGGGCAAGCCGATGGGGCGTGTACAGTATTGGTACCGCGTCGTGCCCGTGTCGGTGGGTCTGGCCCAAGCGGCCAGCAATGGTCGTCAAGGCAATTCGTGGTATAGTTTAGTACGAAGACTCACGACCGTTGCCCAACGAGGTGTTTGCGAAGCCTGCGCATAATATCATTGGACGTGGCGCCGCGCATGAACTTTGGAGCCCCCCCACACATGAATTCGACACCTAAATGTACCAACGGTACCCTTCGGTATGGGTAGCATTTTGCTGTCACCGGTGGGGATGCTCTAACAAAGTGCAGCTAAAGTTTACACGACAGAAACCAACTGGGCGTCGTGCCGGTTCTGGAAATGTATGCACAGGCCCAGGGGGCCTATGTGCATCGCTGCGCCACCAATCTCGCGACGCTGTGGATATGTACTGCTGGCACAAAAGGAGAAATAGTGTTCAAGTGTGACGTCAGCGGCAACAAGACTGCTTTGTCCAAACTCATTTCGACCTGAGGTGCGACACAATTTAATCTCTGGAATCAATGATTCCCCTGTTATCTCACAGAATAGCGATGATGACCACTACCGCGCATTGTCGTCTGCGCTTCTAATTTTTCCAACATGTCAAAAAGTTTCTTTCTCTCACGATGCGGGAACATCTCCCAGACAGGATTATTTGAATTTGATTCTGTGTGTGTGGCTGCTGTTTATGAATGGTTCCCCATGATTGGAATCCGCTTCCACGATCAAACGCATTACATGGGGGACACTCCACCCTGCAACTGCACAAGCATATGGCTGGAGGAAGTGCACAGTTTCTGGTGAATACCGTACATAGCGGGCGTTCTTTCTCATAAATCGAAGGGTAAGTACTTGAGGGTGACACTGGCAGCATTTAAAGGTATATCTTCCTTCTCGAAGGTAGGTAATGTCTCGCACCTTACTGAGATTGAGTCGAGATCTCTAGTACTCACGCCCGGGGCCCTGCATGTCAAAAGTTTCTGGGTTTTAATGCTAGTTTTGTGGTGCTCCATCCAGATGCTAGCTTATCTCTCCAATGACTCTCTACTGAAATAGACAAACGATTTCCGCCCCAAGAATACATTAAATTGCAATGTTCTAAAGTCATTTTGCACATCCTGTCTTTAACGTACTTGCCCTCGACAATAACATAATATGTTACAATATTATTGTAAACCATCGGTATGACTGTTTTGAAAACACTGAAAAGCCAAGATTCTTCTAGGGTGCGAACGACCAGGTGCTTTTTAAAACTGGCCTTTTGGTTTCAAAGATATCATAACAAATCGTTTCAACGTTGCTTGAAAAAGCTTTTTTGCCAGACAGTTGTAAAAAACGACCGGAAAGGACAGGCAGTTGTCTCTAAACTTTATCCTTCCGTAACGCAGAATTCAAGTACGGCGGCGAGGGTATCTTTTTCTCTGTTGTCGAAAAAGTACAAGTCCAGAAAGAAGAAGTTGAAGGGTAACCTCAAATGGTTACCTGAGTTTACTGGTCTTCCAGACACTAAAAGTCTGTACAGTTCAATACCCTTGGTACTGTAGTACTGTACAGGCCCTGTACGCATGAGGAAGCCGCTGAGAGAGCCGCATAGTTGGTCAATAAATGCATTTTTGGAATTGAATAAAGTATAATAACGATGAAATGGTTTCGACTTTGAGAGGAAAGTATGGAGAGGGGACTCTTCGCAAATGTTTTGTACTTGTTGCCGCAAGCTTCAGCCCTTTTCTACTCTGGAACTGCGGTTTCCGGTTCATTTTAACGAACTGCATGTGTGTGAATTCCGAGCAACGGTGCTGCTGCTTATCATGAAGAATTGAGGGGGGTGATCGCACAGTCTCAAGAGCTCTTGAGAGCTTACCTGTAAGCTCATTTTCTCTATGGTCCCTGCCAGACCAATTGAAGTTCTCTGCAAGTTGGCACGGTAGAGTGTAGTGAGGAGTACTCACTGAGGACTTGCAACAGTTGACTGTACTATTACCGCAAAATGGACGAGCACCACGAGGTATCGTACCATACAAGCGGTATACGTGATATTGGCCGGTGTGCGGTAGATGTCAGTATGTGAACAGTGGTCCACTCCTTTTTACTCTTAATGCCAGGCTATTCTCGTGCATCACAACAGAAACATGACCATTTTCCAGACCACAGGAAAATGCCGCAGAGCTGGATTGAGAAAGGGTTGGAGTGATCGACATTTCGCAACTTGTCATATCTGAAACAGCTCATGGTGGCATATCCGTTGTGCCTGGCATCATGTGAATTCGGTTGAAGTGGGGACAGAATTTCGCGCCATTTCGTCAAGGAGGAAAGAGGCGAGAGTACGACAGAGTTCGACCAAGTTTGCCAGAGATAGTTTGCCTTGTTCAAAGGGTACCGTACCCTCCAAAGCAGCTTTGATAGTATCGAGCAACTTCTTGAACGGTTCAACTGCAAGTGTACAATAGATGTAGTTTTGTTTTGTCAATGTTCTGATAGTCACCTGCAGATTTTGCAAGAAGCCTTTTGTGAAACAAACATTCTGAATACCTTTTAGGCCTTCCTGAGAATTTTTTAACATCATGTTTCAACACACCGTAGACACACGAAGAGGCAGGCAATCGATCTTGCAGGGGTGCTATGGTACAGTACGTGAGAGTGCAAGAAGCCATACTAGTCATGTGACTCCTATATAAATGGTGACGATAGACCAAGCGCAGATTGTACCGGCATCTCCAATTTGCTCTGCAGACCTTCTCATGAGCGCAGGGCGAGATATAGGGATGCAGTAAGGCACTGGGGTTCATGCCTTGCTGCATCCATATTTGCCGGTATTGAGTACCGAGAGAGCTTGCGGAGCTCGTGTCTGTGAAAGAGGTGGTACTTAACGACCTCGAGGTGTTCGCTGTCATTTTTAGTAGCCGCATCGGATTATGTCGGAAGGTGGGGGTGGTTCCTACGACTGATTACGAACATAAATGAGATGCATGTACTGTACGACAAACTAAAAATTCAGGGAGGCCTATCGCGGAGTCAAAGGTTCGCAGGCACAGAGGCTCGTGACGTCGCTCTTGCCCCTCATTCCGTGCTGTACTACAGTACTGTATCGTTACACTGTACCCAACGGCAAAGGAGAATCCACGTTGGCCCCGGACTTGTTGTAAAGTACACCTTAAGACATAAAATGAAAGAAGTGAAAGGAGTACTGTAGCGAAGACCGAACGATAGAAGAGAATTTGTTGCTGCCGTTGCGAAAGTGGGAGGTACAGGAACTGGGAGGTACAGTAGAATAGTGTCCCGTCCTCGATGTGTGCGTACGGCAACCGTGAAACCTGTCATCTCGTAGGACCGTGAATGTGCGCTTAACTGTGTATATGAAGTGCAGACTGAGTAGGAGGGTGGGGAGGAGATGGAGCACGTATGATCAGGGACGTCGGAATACTGTATTGGCCAATTGGCAAAACGGTCACAACGAACCAGCCAGCAATGTGAACAGTATGATAGGGATCCAGCACGATGTCACATCTATGGATAGCTCTGTAATGACAAGGCGCCGTGATAAGTGCGTGAGATTTATGATAATCATAATGGCGGGAAACGTTGATTGGTTGAGAACCATCATAGGTGGCCACGTATGAGAGCGCATGGGGGTAAAGAACACAGATGGTTTCTAGAATGCTCCTTTTCTTTCCGGTTTGTGGCCGGTCTTGGGGGTACAATACTGTACAGAATGAAGCAATAGTTGTCCAATTGATTTTCCAAATAAGGAAAGTGGTGAAGGCCCAATTCTACGAGGATGCCAAGTTTTGGAAGATGCACCAAGGTAGATTTGTATCAAAAAGTTGGATCTCGTTCTTCGTGAAGATAGATCTATACACAGATATATAACTTTGTTTCAGCTTTCTGCCTTGCTCCAATTGGGATCTAGATGTGCACGTGTGTGCAGCTTGCCTGAGATCAATTTTTTGACTCAACGACTCACGAATCCTGAGACCCAGATCAGCCTTGTGTATGATAGTACAGTATCTATGTGTATTTGATGGGGCAGAGTGGTAGCGTTTGAACACGATTCTCCACTGTGGTTGGCTAAACGGCATTGCGGAGAATGCAGAGAACGGTCTCAATTGTTTTGATTTTGATAAGGGAGGGGTGCAGTATGACGTGAACGTGACATGCGAGTGTGACTGGGAGGCGACGCTTGCGGGCGGAAGTACAGTAACTGTCGTTTATGCTTTTTGCGTGCTACTGTACAGTACCCAAGGGTACAATAGCAAGCATGTAAGGAAGAGAAAAGACGAAGAGCCCCCCAGAGGAGTAAACAAAGTCTGAAATGTTGACAATTTCTGTGTGCACGACTGTTGCCTTGGGACGCAAGGAATACTTCTCCTACGGCAATCTTGCAGGATTTCTGTGGAAGGAGCCAACAAAGTTTCCTGCTAAATAAGCCGCAACTGTGCCCCCTGTCCGGCACAGGTGCGAGCACTGTGCAAGTGCTGCCGGTCGGTTGGGCGGATCCGTGCTGTACACAATATGTTGAAGCGTGGAGAAAAGTGAGAGCACTGTGGGAAATATTCGGGGCTGAATTGAGAGCGTGGCAGAATGAGGGTTAAAGGGTCGCTTCATGCATGTGAGGAATCTTGTTGAACTTCGTTGTTCAGTACATATTGTCGTAACTGTATCAATGGCGACCGGAATAGTGATGGTTTACATTGGTGAGCCTCGGTGTTCTGAGTTGAAAAATGAAAAAAAGTTAAAAAAAGAACCGCCTACGCTTGGCAGAAGAGGTGTTGAGGGGCCAAATCATGCAGATCTGATGCGTGACATTGGTTCTGTGAAGAGGTGTGGACGACTAGTGCTAGCCTGCTAGCAGGCCAAGACAGCCGAAGTCCTCAAATAATGAAAATTTCAATATCTAAAAAAAACATCTGTAATGAGGGACCGCATGTGGTGTCCAAGTGGCAGAGGGCACTGGAAAATTATGATGCTCCAGAGGGGTTTGTTTGCTATCGCATGTAAAAAGGTTTCAGAAAACGAGTTTTCACCGTCATCTTGACAGCGTAGAGGGCTCTATTTCTTCGATATTTAGGGCGGAAGGGTGGAAGGCAGCGGGGTTTGCGGCAGAACAGCACGGTACAGTATTGTACGACAGACATTTCGTACAGCTCGCATAATGATGCGGGAATGCCGCAAATACAGTATAGGGCGCCAGGTTTTCCATCCGTTGCGCCTCGACGCTGCGAAATGTGAGTTGATTGGGAGGAGGGGGGGGGGGAAGGGCGTGCCCACGCATTGTTGCTGGTGACGATGGACGCGGAAGACCTGCCGACTCGCTGTGACGGGCACGTCACGCAGATATCATCCTCGATGCTTCTCCAGATTCTGACCACACATGGCGGGCCGGAGGTGCGGTCACTTTATCTCTTTCTCCACAATCGGGTCGTCAGTGCACCCTCTTCGCTCGGCCGCTGCAGAAGGGGCTGTAGGCCACCGCGATACGGTATTGTACCGCTGCTTGTACCGCTGCGGAACCGGTACACTAGTGGATCGCACGGCAATTAAGGCCGTTTTTGTATTTTTTTTGTTTTTTGAACAGCTCAGCGCTGAAACAGCTTGCATAACTTGGGGCCTTCTGTTGCCGAACACAGGTGTGTGTTCTTTCGGGGTGTCCCCAGCAGCGGGCAGCAGCTCAGTAGCGTGACTCACAACCCTTCGAAGGGCAACCTGGAGATATCATTGGCACGTACAGTACAAGCTGTTTGGAAGAATAAGTATAATTTTCGATGTTTTAGGGGTGGGCGGAACGCGTGCGTCCAAGGCCACCAACAGGTTACCCGGGGTTGGTGTTTCCGAGGCTGGCGAAGGCGATCCGAAAAGGTTTTATATACGGATTGCTGATGATGAGGTCATGATGATTGAAGAATAATATAACGGTAAGCTTGGATGGTCTACCGGGGTGAAAGAATACTGTAGTGCAATAAGGATGGGTGATTGGACGTCGCTTGAGTGCAAATATCATTTCGTAACGGTTTTACAGCAGGCCAGCGTTGGGGCACTCCAGGAAATGGCGAAGGGAGTCGAGGTTCTTTTGTGCAGCTAATTAAAATCCCCACAGAATTGCCTGGCGCTGTGCTGCACAGGAAGAATAATTGGGATGGAGTCTTCGCTGCCAGTGTTCTGCTAAAGCGGTGTGGTTACAGCGAGTTGTGGGAGTGCAGCGGTGCGCTGCAGTGGACTACACTACACGTAAGGGTGAAGAGGGCATTTGGTGTACAGTAAGCTTGAGTATGTACGTACAAGCTGTACTTTACTGTACAGGACAATGCTGAAGTGGTCGCCGCTGCGGTGAGAGGTCGGCTGCGGAGAACAATGAACGTAGAGATAAGCGCGGAGAGAAAGAAGAAAAGGATTGATTTAATACACGAGTGGGTAGAGACCCCTTTTACTGTACGTTGCGCTGGTGGTAACAGGGGTATTAAGTAGCGAGCACGTGGATGCAGGGGAAGCGAAAAGGACGGCGGCGAGCGTGACGGGTGCCCACAAGAGTTGATCGGGGGGGGGGGGGGGTAGCCCAGCCCGTGACGGGTTTGGCAGGTTGTTAACGGAGACCTCTTGCGCGCTTGAGATCCGTCCATCCACCGCGGTCGCCCCGTCGCCTTACATCTCGAGTCGTCACCCGCCCGTTTCAAACCCCTTTTTGGGAAAAAACTGCTTCCAGCCCCTCTTTTCACTCTCGCAGGTCACCCCACCTCCTTTTTCCACCTTTCGCACCGCCTCGCCTCTCGTGCTGCCAAACTTCTGCTATTTATACAGCCCGTCCCTCCCACCTCTCGCAGCCCCTACCCCACACCAGATCGAGTGCGTCTTTCCTTTTGCCTCCAGGTGCTCCCCCCCTACTTTCCCTTCCTTTTCCTGAACTTTCTCCGAACTCTCCGATCCCTCTCCCCATGGCGCGCATCGCCCTTCTCGCGCTTGCGCTCGTCGCTTACGCTTCGGCGAGCTTCGTCCCCGTTGTTCGCCAGCCCGTCGCTCTCAGTGATGTTATTGGCACCTTCCGAAGAATTCTTCCCTCTTCTCTCGCTGGCCCGGAATGCCCCCTCCAGATCTCGCATAATGAGACTGTCGCCGAAGGCGCCGAGGGCGGCACCCTCTCCCATGATGTCATGACGATCAACGGGAACGACTGCAACGATGGTGGTGAGATGACTATCTTCTCGGACGCCGCCGCTCTCATGAGCGAAATCGATGATGAGCAGACGAAGAGGTTCCTCGAAGATTTCGAGCGTACTGGTGTCGAGTTCATCTACGGCCTGGAGAAGGAGGGTCGCAACTGTGGACGTGGAGCAAGGGTTTTTCTCAAGCCTCAGACTGTTGTCCTCATCTTCAACCCGGAGAATGTCGTGTCCCCAGTTGGCGATGTCTTCCGACCTGGCAAGGTTTACATGGTTGTCATCGAACCGGAGACAGTCGGCGGCATCTGCTCGTACGAGCAGCGTAAAGCTGGTCCTGGTCCTGGTCCTGGTCCCGGTCCCGGACCAGGTCCGGTCAGCGAGAGTCCCGAAGTTGTACCAGTGCCCAGCGAGTCTCCCGAACCTGACAATAATGGTGGCGGCAACAGGCCCCCTGGCGGCCCTGGCATCGGCACCGACGCCGAACCTGCCGAGAGTGCCGGACCAGTTCTTGTTCCGGACAGCGGGAGTCCCGAACCTCCAATCGACATTGAACTTGCCGATGCCTCAGGAAGTCCTGAGCCTTCGGCCAGTGATGAAGATGATGATGACGACGATGATGATAGCGTCTGCTTCCCTGCAGACGCTTCTGTCGAACTCGAAAATGGATCTTTCAAAACCATGGCACAGGTTGAACTCGGTGACAGGGTGAAGGTCGCCGATGGATCATTCTCCGACGTGTTCATGTTCACGCACAAGGATGCTTCCGCTGTCCACGACTTCGTTCGTATCTCAACTCGATCGGGTGCTTCCCTCTCGGCTACGCGTGGTCATTACATCTACATTAACAATGCTTTCGCCGCAGCCGGTTCCGCGAAGGTTGGTGATACCTTGGAGCTTGGAGATGGTTCAAAGACTCTTGTGAGCAACGTTGGCATTGTGAAGGGCACGGGTCTCTTCAACCCGCAGACCGTGCATGGAGATATTATTGTGAACTCTGTTCGCGCATCCACCTTTACGCGAACGATCGAGCCGTCTGCCGCCCAAGCTATGTTGGCGCCTCTCCGCATGCTGTACGACACTTTCGGTATTTCAACTGCGTTCCTGAACAACGGAGCGGACAGTATCGCTTCGGTTCTTCCTAAGGGCCAGGTTGCCTTGTAAGATTGAAATGGCATTTTAGGAGACTTGGACAGCAATTTCGGCGGTCCACATGCCATCTGTGACAGGCCAAAGGGTGAGCTTCTCGCCTGTGGGCGCTCCTTTTTAATCCCCTTGCACATTTCTGTGTAAACGGGCGAGGAACACGTCTCCTTGCTTTATGATTATGCGATTTCCAGTATTATGGGGTAGTCCGCGGTAGTAATGAAAGCACAGTATGTCTGCGTTTTTCGGACGCGAACATTGGTAAATATATTATTGGTGTGACCAGCCCAAAAAACCTAAGAAAAGCCGGCACCCATTTTGCAGGAACCGGGGAATTGCTTCCTTCCCTTCGCATTTGCATGCAGCGGCATCCAATTTGCCAAAATCCCGGATTCGAGCCTCAGAATTGCGCCTTCATTCATTATCCAGTATCGAGTTTCTGCGCGAGTTTCTGCGCGATCCTGCGCGCTCCAGCACCCGTCCAGGCACCCGCGCAGGAGGTGTGCGGCCGCCACTCACACTTACTCGCGCTTACAGCGTCGCGCCACACCGGCGGCGTAAAACGCGGCGGGGGGATTAGGGGAGTAGGGCGTGACGGCGCGCATGGAACGAGTGACGCGGCGATACGTGTCCCCAGATGGGCGCCCGTCGCTTCTCTCGCTGTCCGCCGCCGCTCTGCTACTGGTGGGTTATGAGCGCAGGCGGCGCCCGCGGCTGGAGGCGGGAAAGTGTTGTGCATAGTACTACACGTACTGTTGTACTGTGCTTGTCGCGCGATCGAGATCAGGGATATGCAATCTGGATGCACCGCCGCTCCCCTTTTCCTTTTCCTACATTTAGGGGGCGGATTAGGGGATTAGGGGGATTAGCCACCAAAATGCGCCTGATCGCCCCCCTAAACGCAAAATCTCCCTTTTCCTTTTCCTACATTTAAGTTCCCCCGCGCTCTGTCGCTAGACGATCGAGGGGGGCAGGCAGAGAGGAACAAACAACAGTAAACGCGCTTTATGCCGCTTTCTGCCGCTTTCTGCCGCTTTCTGTTATCCACTCGCACACCCTTATCCTTTCCACCCACACCGTAACCTCTCGCGAGAGTTAAGAGTCTCTCGATACGGTGTGAGGCCGCGATTTCATTAAATCATGTTTTTGCGCGCAATTGCGCGCAAAAACTGCCAGATAATGCTGCAAAATGAAAAAGTCACCACTTCGGCCTTCTTCAAGTGACCCACCGATAATCGCGATCAACCATCCAAATCGAGATCCCCCATGCCTTCCTAGGGTCCCTGTAGCCCATCTCCATCATGGAGATGTAACGTGTAAGTCGTGGCTACCATTGTCTAAAGTCGTTTCTCCATGAAGAATCATGAAGTTTCTTAGTTTCTGCATGAATAAACAAGCAAAAAGCAAAAATGAAAAAACAACCCGAAATCGCGGGTGTGAGGCTACTTAGCGCACTTCAGCGACAGAAAGACACGCCGGAACAGCGGAACAGATGTCACGGGAGCACCGGATACGTGATGTACTGTATTCCGCCGCCGTCTGACACTGTCTGACAGTGTGCTACTCCTACTCCCTTACAGATGCGTTTACAGATACTCTTACAGATACGATACGCTTACAGAGCCCCTACCTCTCGACTTGCACTATGATACTCGCTCTTCGACCTGCTGCGCCAGCTGCGCCACGTTCACCTCGCGCCACCCCGCCTCCGCGCCACGCTCTTGCGCCACCCCGCCCACGTGCGCCGCGCCGGCAGCGGCGGCCGCGGCAACGGCCGCGCCCTTGCCGTCCACCGCGGCCCCGCTCGGCACGCGCGCTTCGTCCCCTTGCACCAGCAGCTTCATCACCATCTCCGTGTTGGCCTGCATCGCGTACTCGTACCCCCTGACCACGTCGCGCATGGTGTAGTTGAGCACGCGCGCCACCCACAGCCGGAACAGCAGCTCGCGCCAGTCGTCGTCGCCGCGCACAAACTCCCGCAGACACACCTGGTACGCCGCGACCCACACGCGCTCGGTCATGAAGCCGTACTCGGGCCAGTTGCGTGCGCGCAGCATGGGCGCGGCCACGTCCTCGCCGAACAGCCGCAGCAGCGTCTCCTGCCGCGCGCTCCAGTTGGCGCGCAGCAGCCCGAGGCTCTTCTCCACGTCGTACGCCACCTTCTGCCGGATGTCGCGCGGCGCCGCGCCCGCCGGGTCGATCTGGTGCACCGCCGCGGCGGCGCGCACCGCCTCGCCGCGCAGCGATTGCACGGCCGCGAAGCACTCGCACACCATCGTCTTGAGGTCGCCGAGCCCGCCGTAAAGCGCGTGCATCTTGCCCTGCGGCACGTACACCTCGAGCAGCGACAGGCCCTTCTGCGCGCACACAAACGTGTACACCGTGTCCACGCCCCAGTCGCTCTGCCGCCGGCACCGCGCGTCGCCCACCAGCACCTCCGCCGCCGTGCGCGACAGGCACAGCTCCCCGCCCAGCGGCTGCCGCACCCACGGCAGCGTCGTGCGCGGCCACAGCATCGCAAACCCGACCTTCGTGATCTGCCACGTCACCTGCGCGTCCGTGGAGGAGCGCGGGAAGTAGTGCCGCACCACGTCGTAGCCGAGCGCCGCGCCGGCCTCGGCCTTTGTGATCCACGACGCGTCGAACGACGAAATGTCCGCGTCGTAGAAGTGGATGCGCTGCAGCGGCGCCGAGAGCGCGTTGGCATGCACCAAGTGCGCGCTCAGGAAGTAGTCAAGCGCCGAGTTCATGCCGTCGCCCTTGCCCGGCCGCAGCGCGCCCACCCGCTGCTGCTGCTGCACCACGACCGGGACGGCGAAGGGCGTCGGCGAGGCATTGACTGCGTCGATGGCAGAGACTACCGCGTTGAAGCAGGCATTTCTGCAGGCGCCGACGAGCAGGACGAGCGAGACTGCGGGGTGTTCGGCCGCTACATGGACGTTGCGCAGCACCGTCGGAACGTGCTCGGTCTTGAAGGGGAAGCAGACCAGAGACATGGGTGAATGCCGACTGCGAGTGCTAGGGTGGCAAGTAGGGGAACGAACGAACTGGCGCCGAGATCGAAATGGTTGTGGAGGGCACGCGAGAACGCGTGCGAGGAAAGTGAGATGTGAATTCCTGCGGGACTGAGACTGGAATCTTGTCTGTCACGGAATGGTGGTGGAGGCCGTGAAGCTGGCTGGCAGGGTACCGCGTGGAAGATGTGTGGAGCAGGTAAAAAGTGGCTGGAGAACGAGGGTCGAACGAGGGGGCAAGTTTACAGGTCTAGACTCTAGAATAGAAGAAGACTGGTGCTTAAATGCGGTTGAGCGGCTTGGCCTGGGATGCATGCATGGTGTCGGGAGGTTTGGAGTGGTCATTTCATGTACGGCAAGCATCTAGTGTTAAAGTGACAAATGGCCTGGTACTACTGTATGAGGCCAGTTCTTAGACGGGCTCTTCTAGATATTTAGAAGCACATGGCAGAGTGCACGCGGGGGGGCGCAGTCTCCGGGGCAAGCTGGGCTCGGTGTCGCGAGCAAGGGGGCCAGTGTGCAGCAGTTGGTCCGGCGAGCACGGCGGGGAAGGGCGGTGGGTGGCGGTGGACGCCGGGTGTGGGCGTATCGAAGGCTCATATATTTTGGGGGAAAGGTCAGTGCGAAGTATCAAAGGCACATTTGCATTGGGGGAAAGCTCAATGCGAAGGGAGATGGGCAGGTGAGCGGGAGGCGGCAACGAATCTGCATGGCTCAAGTTATGCGCCCCACACGATCGCTACTGTACGGTACCCCGTCATCGCATGTAGAGTCTCGAGCTGTAAATTTAAGTCATTTTGCTTACCAACCCCACACCAAGCACGGTGCGTGCGGAGCGGCATCCAGAATCTCGCATGCAAAATGGCCTGCAAAATGGTTGCACGCCATGGGCCCGGGCGTGCCGGTTCAGGAATCGCGATTCCGGCTGTGGCCCAATCAAATACGCTCCGTTGGGGATCACGCTGGTGGCGCATTTGCATCCTTGCGAAGTTATCGAAGTTCGATCGCCGCGTGTGCCCCAATAGCAGCCATTTATTCCCCCTAATGAAGTTACCGTTGTTACCGTGCGTGTAGGCCCCCACCCCGTCAGCAGATATTTGATGCAGAGTTGGAGTTGTACGACAGGAAATCTACACGTCTACCACTCGAGTGGTACCCTTCGAAGGGTAGTGTCTAACATATTTCATAATTTTATTTCTTTTCAACTTTGATGCCCACGGTCTCCATTTTTCCTTGCTATGTAAGTGGACTCGTTTTCTTGCACCATATACCGTATGTAACTTGGATACTTGTTGAGCAATTTGAGACCCATGAAATATGGTCGTATGAAGCATTCGTGTATGCCGTCGTGTATGCCGTCTATGCCGAGACCGCGAGTGCTACAGTAAGACTACTCACAGTTAAATTACCGTCAGTCGCTGTTACAGTGTGTACCCTTCGAAGGGTAGAAGGACGGAATCTTTTCTTGAATCTCCTTCTTCTTAGTGCAGCATCTGCCAATAAAAGGCAATATAGTACAGGCCTCTGTTGCCATAAGATATGTTGGGGCGAATAGAATGCTAGATCACATTTTCTCAGGTCCTGTGACGTGCGAAGGAACTTGTGAAGGAACTAGTGAAGAGCGGACATTGTGGAACGGGTATTGAAGAGCAGCTTGATTCAAAAATACAAGAGGGGCTGGAAGCTGCATATCCAAAGAATGTCATGATATCAAAGGCTGCCTTTTCACTCTAGACTATTTGAAAACAATCACACACACAAGTCCTTCGAGTTGCTAGACGACATATGACCTCATATGAGCTCACTTTTCAAATTATTTCACTAGCTTGCGTCTCAAATTGTTTTCAATCAACACGAAACCTTCTGGAAGCAGTTTGCAGGATGTGTACGTACTACGCAATATCGCTATCCATTCAACCATAAATATATATATAACTTTACAATTAGTGGCTGCTACAGAGGATGTGACAATTGTAATCTTCCCATGGCACACCCTCTTGGCCCCACAGCATCTCGTGTCATGTCGCCTGGTCCCTCTGCGACGAAAACATGTGTCGAGTCACAGGCTCGACGCAAGTGGATAAATGCAACCTGACGCAGGAATTCCGAACATTGCGGCTTCTCATGCCAACAATTTCTTGGGCAAGGCAAATGGTAGGGGCAAACGCACCCACTGACGGAAAAAACGTCAGAGACTGGGCGCCTCCTGAATCCTAAAATCGCAAATTGAGTTGACCAAATCGGGATTTTATAACACGCAAACGGCGCGTTGTGCACACATAACGCGCCGTTTTCTCGGACGGGCGACCCCATGCTAGGTTCAATGAGTATCGCACGAATGCCAAAATGCGCACGCGTGCAATCTAAATTATCTTAGAGCTTTGACGGCGTCATCGTCGGCGTCCAGTGAGTACAAATCGTGCGTATTGTAGGGGGACGTACATTGTGTGCCCAAGCATTTCCGTGACAAAACTCACTTTTTGTGCACAAAAAAGAAAAATATGACTCCCGACACAAAAAATAATTTCCGGAGGCTCCCATTCACATCGGAAACACATAAATCTCGCTGTTCATACATGCAAAAAAAAGTTGCAGCCGAATGCGAGAGTCGAACTCGCGACCTCACCCTTACGAAGGGCGCGCTCTAACCAACTGAGCTAAGCCGGCTTCACGGTTGAGACGGGCGTATACTGTGCTTGGTAATAAACTACAAAACTGATTGCTTACAGTTATGATAAAAAGCGCGACGAATAAATTTACCAAGCGCGGCGACTATCGCCCGCATGGCGTAGATATCATGGACCGGCTTTGTCCGGCTTTGTCCTGTGCTGTACAAGTGTGACCCCTTGACGTCCGCCCCATGTTATTGCATCGGCCCCCCCTAGAATTTGAATAAATTTACCCCCATTTAAGCGCGGCCCTTTCTCATCCAACCCAAGTGTGAGACATCGGCCCCTCGACCCCCCCATCGTATCGCCTCCAACAACGCCCCAGATTTGCGATCTGGTCAAGTGTCGCCTCTGCTTCCCTCGCCCGCATGCCCTATCACGGCGCGGCCCTCGCGGCCCTTTCCTATCCAGCCCAAGTGTGAATCCTTGACGCTAGCCTCGTGCTCAGCATCGGCCCCTCTACAAAGTCAGAGAAATAAAATCACGATCGTATCGGCCTGTCTCTTTCCAGCACACTGGC